>NC_049990.1:9346990-9357670 GCF_000003815.2 Branchiostoma floridae
TTTCATATTTACTTTAGTTTAAACCATCACGACCCCACATATGTTTCTTTAGTTTAAGTATATCATGATTGTGTTTGTATTTTGTATTAATTTTGTGTATGGGCCGTAGTGCCTGAAATAAACAACAAACATTGTGTACATTAGTAACTTTTTTCATTATCCGCCTCTCTCGCAGTGTTTTCGCACATTCTAGCAGCATTCCGATATGGGCGGGAGGACCTGGACGTGTTGGGGCTGACGTTCAGAAAGGACCTGTACATCGCCTCTGCCCAGGTCTACCCACCGGTGCAAGAAACACAGAAGCCTCTAACCAGACTGCAGGAGAGGCTCATCAAAAAACTGGGACAGAATGCCTATCCTTTCTTCTTTGAGGTAAGAAACAGACAATTGCAAGAAAGGGTGCTAGGAAGAATGGAATTGGAATTGTATGAAGTCATACTGAACAGTAAGGTCTGTCACATATTAAGAAGACTCTCTTTTAAAAACTGAGACAGAATGCCTATCCTTTCTTCTTTGAGGTAAGAGACAGACAGGAAAGGGTGCTAGGAAGAATGGAATTGGAATTGTATGAAGGCATATGTACTTAGTTTCTTTCACACATTGTCAAGTAGATTTCCTTTCGAAACTGGCCATGGGACAGAATGCCTAAAAAAGTATGCTTTCTTCTTTGAGTTAAGAAACAGACACTGATAATGGTAGGAAGAATGGAATTGAAATTGTAAGATGTCATATATACCATGAATTGGGGCAACAGAAAGTGAATAGTATTCACAATTTTTCATCTTGTACATGTATATGTGTGTAATTGAAATACAAAATGGAGAGAAAGAAATCTCTGGCACACCCCTACCAATGTTGCTGATTGGAACAACCCTATTTTCCTCCACAGATGCCCAAAAATGCACCATCATCGGTGACGCTGCAGCCCGCCCCAGGGGACACTGGGAAGGTATGTGTCAGCACACATTAGGTAGAGCCTGTTAGCCTGTAAGTGTCCATGAATTCTAATCAAGGCATCCAATGCCTCATACATTGATCCCTCTAGACTTTGTAAAGGCACAGGTGTGTGCCCAGACATTTCAGAACATTTCAGATGGGTCACCTGTTAGTGTCGAAGGACTGTTACTTCTTATTAGAAGTGTTACATTTTTGCAAATCGATTTGAGTGAATAATAAGTACACATTTGGACTTCATGGTTACATTGGAAAATATTTTTCTATCATTTTTGTATCGTGAGCTTTCTGCAATCTTTTAAGTACCCCCAAATTGCCCTTTTTTTAACCAAATGAAACAGCAATGTCAAGTTTTTAGTTGCATAATGAGGCAGATTATCTTCATCGTAACATCTCTGACATCTCTATTCTGTATGGCTCTCTTTATTCATGTTAAAAGTTTTATTTCTTGGATCTCTGATTTGTAGACATAAGGACTTGCTCCTAGCCTGGATACCATCCGATCTCTACGGGCCGTAGAAATTGGATGGTACCCAGGCTAGGAAGAAGTCCTTATGTCTACCCTTATGTACCCAGTCTAACTTGCTCCAACTGTTGGTGTCAAAGTATGACCATTTAGGGGTTAATTCATATCCTGAATGGTATATGTATCCTTCAACTCTTTTCAGAATCTCTCAAATCAGAAAAAGTTAGTGCGGCAATTCCAAGAACAAAAGATTATATTGGTGTGGCCTAAAGCTAAATAGTATTATGGACATGTAAGATATTACATGTACATGTACTTACCATAAGGATAATACTTGATTTAGTACCCTTTATCAGCTGGAGGGTACTAACAGTAGTAAAGCCTCTAATTTCACACAGCCATATTTATGATAATTGTTGTAGGATCCTCGGAGTCATCCCCATGTTTTTCTGTGTAGGGGATGACATTCCTGTCAGTTTTTCTTCCAACAGTCTTATACTCCCAGGGCTTCTTTGGCAGGGGCTTATCCCTCATGGGTTTTCTATACTATGGTTTTAGCTCCTCTGCCAACTAAGTCCTAAAAATTCTAAAATAAGTCATTTGCTTGAACCCTGCCAACCCAGGAAACAGTAAGTTTTAAACGCAAATAAATATTTCTTCCATTCTAACCAGTTAGTTTAGAAGCCACAGTAAAATTTTCCTCAAACCATCAGTGTAAATAACACGTATACTCATTCCATATCACATCTCACAATTGCCTTAAAAACTTAAGTGCCCTAATTTCTAATACGTTTGACATATTTTTCATCTCACACTACAGCTAGCTCAAATAAGTGTCTAACACCCCCTAAAATCCAATTTAAAACTTATTTCACCTTAGATCACATTAGTGTTGTAAGGCTAAACAGAAACATGAAATGTTGTCAAACCTTCAGTGTGAATAATATTTGTTCCATCGCCACAGTTAGTCTTGTAGTTATTAACCCCAAGTATCCCCATCCCCCGTCTGTGCAAATAACATATATTTAGTGTTATCACTTACAATATAGTTAGTCATTACAATGAGAATCATATGTCCCCAAAATTTCCTTGTAAATAACATAATATTAGATGTGTAACATTTAGCATTAGAACTTGCTCCCAACATCCTAACTTAGGGTAAATAACACATGCCATCATGTAGTCATAGCAACCACAATAATGTCCATAAATTTTCATTCAAGATAACATAATATTATAGACAATTTTGGAAACAGCAAATGAGCAACATCCTCCATCACTAATATCATGTCCATTATTGTAGTCTTAGAAACAACAATGCCCTAAAAATTATCAGTGTTGACGTCTTTTTTTTTTCATTCATGCAATATAGTATATTTTTGTAAATCTTAGAAATGATAGCCCAACTTCCCAAAACCTTAAGTAGTTAATTATTCAACAAGTTGATTAACCCTCAATACCATTAACACTAATCCCTCTACATCATACATTGTAGTAGTTACTACCTTCAAAATAGTTTGAAACAAAGTTGTCAGAGCTGTTTTGATCACTAAAGGCCATGTAGAATAGAACAGTTACTTTACACCTTTGCCATGATTCTCTCTAGGACTGTGAATATTCACTTGTTGTTTTAACTTCCAGCCATGTGGTGTGGACTACGAACTGAAGGCATTTGTTGCAGACATGTCAGATGAAAAACCTCACAAAAGGTAAAGACCAATAGGCTTCATCAAATCCTGCTTCATGTGAACCATTGCTGCAGTAACTGCATGTGTGCATCTTATTGTATGCTTACTGTAAGAGGCTTTTTGTCACCTTTAACCTACATTTGTGCTATTTCTGAAGTCATGTGACCTTGTGAGTAACATGTCAATATTCACCTTGAGCTTGTGTAACAGTTAGCATTAGCACTTGCTCCAACATCCTAAGTTAGGGTAAATAACACATGCCGTCATGTAGTCCAGCTGTCATTGCCAAAGATGACTATTCGTATCATAGTGCCCATTAGATCACATGACAGAAGTATACGGTCATTCTTCTTGATGAAGGCAGGAGTGACAACCAAATATGTGGATATCTTTAATTTCATCTTGAAATAAATGTCAACTTTTCCATAATATTTGTGGGATTCTTTTTTTTGTTCGCAGAAATTCTGTACGACTTGCCATCCGAAAAGTGACATATGCCCCCTCAACGCCTGGACCCCAGCCCTTCGCAGAGGCCAGTAGAGAATTCATGATGAGCGCCAACCCTCTACATCTGGAGTGTTCGCTGGATAAAGAGGTGGGGAAAGTTGTCTGAAAAGATTTCTTTTTGTTTTATAAAATTATTTGATGCAATTAAACCCTTCCTTCTTCATTCTAACATAAAATATGACTCCATTTTCAACGGAATAACCCTTGAAATGTCCAAGGTTTGAGCACTTGGCTTCACAATTTTTAGATTATAGAGAAGCATTGAGTCATATATCATGTACATGTAGTTCAAAAATAGATGGATTTCATTTCCCTTCCAAGAAGATCCTATTACTGTTTCTAAGCAACATGTCAAGAAGAATAGATGGTGGAAATACAAATGTAACTGTGTTACACAGTCCAATACCCCCACCCACAGTGTTTTATTCTCTAGTGTTAAATTGTATTTTATTTATGGCTGTTATATTTATAGCTGTACTACCATGGGGAGCCCATCAACGTTAATGTGCAGATTACCAACAACTCCAACAAGACAGTCAAGAAAATCAGAATATCAGGTGAGATTTCTTACTGGTTTGTCAGCATTTTCTTAAAGTTTTCCTTTTTGTATCAAAGGAATATACAACTCCTACATAATAAATTAAAATTGTAACTGGATATAATGGAATTGTATACTAACGGGAGGTGCCCCAACACGGTACGCTTTTTCTTGCGCTCAAACTCATGGCGCTCCATCGCTAGTTGCCTGAGAGTGGTCAAATTTTGATGACTGAACTTTTTACACATAGATTTGAACAACATACTTGAATAAGAAATGCATTCATGTGGTTCATGAACCTTTCGCGCTGCGTGTTACAAGCGGCAAACACTGTGAGACAATTTCGTGTATGTAACTTTCCAATTTTGTGCTACGCTGGACAGTGTGCCTAACTCGGTACGCTTTTTTTTTACATTTTGCTCTCTTCAGAAGTAAGTGGTAAATTTAAGTACACAGAAAAAAAATTAATACTATGATATTTTAGCTTTCTTTTGACAGTAAAATCGTGACTGTATGTACTTCTTGTCTCACATTAGGAAGGCTGTACCTAGAACAATCCAGCTGATGTTTTTACGGGCAATGGGCTGAATGCACTGATTGTGACTGCCCGACTAAAAAAAAATTACGAAAAAAAGACACCGCCAACATAAACAAAACTCGGTCTGATTATATGAAAATATCATCTACATCTCTCTATCAAGTCTTATTTTCATAGACAGCACAAATCATTTGTTACAGTCAAATAAATCTTTGGAGCGTTCTCTAGTCTGTCACCTTCACGGCCACACTCCCTTGGGAGTACAATGGTGGCAATGTTTATGTCGCTTCCTTTTGGTTGCTTTTCTACTCAACAGACATTTGAAGACCCATATTCATAGTGTTTTATGGAGCTTTATTTATGTGTATCATGGCAGTTGTGTGACTGCTTGAAAGAGTTCGTATAGTTAGCGACACGAGCCGCCAATACGCAGAGGCCGGTGACCGCAGTGATTCAGCACTGTCAACATTACTGTTAGAATTCTGTTTTTTAAAAAACATGAAGTAAATATGGTAAAGTATACTTGGAATGAAAATTAAAGCTGTGTGCATGGACTTGGTTTATTTGCCTTTGTAATCAGCATAGTCAGTGGCAACAAACACAGTGTACTTATGGATAAAAAGATCAGCAAAAAATCCGTTCCGTCTTACGACGGGGACCGTCTTAGGGCGGCCCCCGTTAATGATATAAAAGGTATAAAAGGAATATACTCCTACACGATGAATTATAGTTGTAACTGAATATATTGAAATTGCATAATACTCTATGTTATTATGTTTTCCTCTGTGGGGTAGGGAAAAACACACTGTTTTTGCTGGTGTGTTCTTTTTATTTCTTTATCTGTCAGGAGCCAATCAGAGTTTAGAACTGCATTAGGATATTAGCTGTTTGTTGTAAATCTGAGCATTTTTTACTCACACACAATACTTAAGGGCTAGCCTGATGATATAGTATGATTATATTAATGACCTGGTCCAAAAACCAAATAGATTTTTTTGTTTTGTTTTCACAGAATGCTATAGGGCAAGCCTAATGTAAGTAGCTTAACAAAAGGCTACAGGGAAAACATTCTGCATTTTTGCAAAAATGTTGTTCTAGTATTCAGTGTGTCCTTTCCTGGTTCTCTCTCCAGTTCGACAGTTTGCTGACATCTGCCTGTTCTCCACGGCCCAGTACAAGTGTCCAGTTGCCATCCTGGAAACAGAGTAAGTCTCCCCTGCACATAAACCAGACACTTAACCCTTGGGTAAAACCTTTGTCAAGGTAGCATAGTGTCCCCATGTATTTGGTAATTTTGTTATCTGTGTAGTCAAATTATCTCTTCTTCTACAGTCATTCCTCATGGTACTTGAGGGCAGCCATTTATATAACAGATTTTAAAGGTGGGCGGGTGGTTATGGGGTTGCCAACACTTTTCAAAGTATGCAAGATTTACACACTAGAAAAACCACATGGAATAGCATAGACCATAAAGACACACAGAACTTAGATAAGTTTTTCAGAGCAAATTGGCTTTGATACATTTTGTAAATAACCTTTTCCTGATGTGTTGCGTAGGGATGGTTTTCCTGTAGGCCCCAGTCAGACGTTATCGAAGGTGTACACAGTCTGTCCGCTTCTGAAGAACAACCTGGACAAACGCGGACTGGCGCTGGACGGCAAACTAAAGCATGAGGACACCAACCTGGCCTCGTCTACCATGTAAGACACCTTGACATGTATAGAAATAAGTGCTACAACAAATTCTGCTTACAAGAATTTGAAAACCTCAAATTTCTCGTTTTATCCTGTCTCATTTATTATGATAATAAGGTTTTAATCAGCATAATCTACAAACAAAAAAAAACAAATACACCCAAAACAGTACCTCCGTTTTTCATTTTAAAAGAAAGCACTGCACCATATAAGTCAAAACCTATGGCTGTAGTCAAATGTAACTCTCTTTATGTGAACAAGTGCATTTTGGAATAGCTTCTAGTATTTTATATGCCTTTAAAATTTCTTTTTGCAACAATTGAAGATACCAAGAATGTCACCTCATACAAGTTTCCTTTCTGAAATTTGTGCTGAATTACATTTTGTTAATTTATCCTTTTCTTAGTATACGTAAACAGTAAGCTAACAAAGATAGTGGAAAATCATTTTATTATTCATAGCAATATCCATTCTGTGTTCATCTCCCCAACTCATTTGTATCATATCTGTATCCCTGGTGCGGACTGATGATTTGATTAAAGCATTCATTTCAAAAGAACACTCAGTAACATACTTGTGCCTGACCCTGGTGCTGAAAGACATTCAGATCACTGCATTCATGTTTGCCGTATCAGTTACATAGCTTGTCATTTCTTTTGGTGCTGAATGGTACTCTAATTACAACAATAATTTTGAAAAAACATCTGTCCCTTGTGCCAAAAGCCAATTAAGATCACCCCATTTATATGTACAGAAGTACTAAAAATAATCACAAAGCTTCATTAGTTCCTAGTCTTGAATGACATTCCAATTACTGCATTCATCTTGGAAGCACACTTGCAGAGCTCTATCTGTCACTTGTACTAAATGATATTTCAATCATTCCGTATCCCTGGTTTTGAATGACGTTCTTATTACTGTATTCGTGTTCATGTCTACGCACATAGCTTTATCTGTTCTTCGTACTGTATTGCATAGTTACCAATTACCCAATTTATATGTCAGTGCAGAGATATTTACATTCTGGCAGAGTCCATGATTGTACTGGAAGAGATCCTGATTGGAATCTCTGTCGACAGAGACTTTAATCAGGGTTCTATGTATATATACATGTAGTGAGGTGGCCTCCTATTCAGAATCCTAAACTTCAAGTCACACGGGCACTTTAAGGCCTGTGACAGTTTTGGTCGAACATGAAATTCGAACCACTCCGTAACCTCAGGTAACCCCGCCGGGCCGGAGCGTTTTTAGAACGGTCCAATGTCAGTACCTAATGTTACATTGCGAAAACAGGAACTTACGATGCACGGGCCACACTAACTACTTTTTTTGAGACTTATTAATGTTGAATGCTAAAGATATTGATCTAGTATTTATCAAATATCGGCATAACTAGAAGCGGTTAACAAAAGGGCACCCCCGCGAGAGCTGCAAGTGGTACAGTCCGACCTCCCGGGGTGTGGAGTGGCGGGAAAACAGCGAGGCGCTCATACTTCAAGGAAACAGCAAAATAATGCTATAAATCGGTATTTCTAGCCCAAAATGATTGTATGGCAGTTGACTGATGCCTTATAAGGCTAACTGCTTGCGAAATTTCGCATTGATACAACAGCGATTTAACAGATACAGACACAAAACATTACTATCGGTTAACGTTACGTACAGTCAAGCATGTCTTACTTGGACGCAGTTCTTGTAGGGTAAGTAGTGTTTCGTCGGCCCCTGCCCACATCAGGACACCAGTTTTATTACGAGTTTTGGGCAGATTTAGGTTTCTTAAGCCTTAGACCTTCAGAAATCAAGCGGGTCTTCTTGCAATATCTTTGATTTCCGTGGCTGTATTGATATTTGTACGAAAAATACCAAAAAATTGTCAAAAAATTCTGTTTTTGCCCCAAAATTGAGCCTTACCTATGTATAGCGGCAAGATCCCCAGGCATATTAGATATCACAGAGATATAATCTATTACTCCAGAAAATATGACTCAGTTAGACAATCATTTCATAGTGGGCACAGACCCATTTTAATAGCATCCCTATTTTTTACCAAAAAATGGTTTTTTAAACCCAAAATATTGAGGATCCACAATTTTCTTGTCATCATATTTTGAATATGGGTGAATTACGTTAACTGGCCAAAAATTGTTGAAAACAGATGGTTACATCAAAAGTTATGGCCATATAACTGCTCGACTGAGAATCTACTAGGTGTCACAGGCCTTAAACTGCCTGTGCAATCCGTTGATCTTAAGTGACATGGATCAAAGTGGTTTTGACTGTTCATCAGGGAATATCTTTCAATTTACAGGCTTTGATTAGGATCTGTATCAACTTCTGCCAGATTGCAATCTGTACCTCTGTACCGTGACATTATGTGTGTGTACTGGTCTCACAGCTTTACAACCAAATGATTTTATCAGCCAACATTTGGTAGCTTCTCAGCTACCTTCCTCAGGGTTTAATCAACTCTACCACATTGTGGCTAAGAACCCAGCATGTATCGATTTGCCTACCTGATTAGATTATTTCAAGGACTCCTTGTATGTGCTCTTCACTGCTAACGAACCTTTGCATAGCTTTACAAGTCCTTGGTGCTGATTGGCATTCAAATCAATAGTTTGATCTTAAAAGCACTCTTGCATTGCTGTACTTGTCCCTGGTGCTGAAATAGATTTCCATTGTAAATTATGTTCCAAGTACAAGGAAACTGTGACACTGCAGGGCCAGAAAACGTAGTTTCTACATTCTGCAATTTGTGATTCACAGTAGATACTTTTATCTAGTTAAAGTACTTATTTTTTCTAAAATCTCTGGTTTCAGGTAGATGTCTGGAGCTCTGCTCTGCTACCGATAGAGTCATTCAACTTCAAGTGAAAATATTCACCATGCAACTTACATTTGCCAACATTTTTTTCAGCATGACAAAGGACACAACCAGAGAGAATCTTGGGATAGTTGTGCAGTACAAGGTTAAAATCCGACTGATTGTGGCCTATGGAGGGTGAGCTATTCTTACTGCAGCCATCATCATTTCAGTTTTCTAAAGTACCACTGTACCTAATTGCATGCAGTCTCAAATTGTTTTAGAAAGAGATGTTATTTTGTGTAAATTTTGCTATGCTTTGAACGTACAAGTAGGTGTTTAAAGCATGAATGCACATGAATGTAGAAGGTTCCTGAGCAAAATGATATGTACAGGTAGTCTGTAATGAAGTCAACTGGGTTTTAGAGTGTTTTAAATGTGCTGATAATCAATAGATGGGGTATAGTTATTTGTGATTGCTACCAGCAAAAATCCAACTGTGTTTGTATATATCTTAAGTTTGTAGGTACTCATATAGTTGCAAGTATGGTTTACTTTAGGTGTAATATTCCTGTGTGGTCATAAGTGTAGGTTACAGATATCAAAATAACACAGAAATGGATTTTTCTCCTATACACAGTTTGCTATACAGTACAGATTTTAATGACTTTTTTTGGGTTCTTGCATCACAGAGACCTGTCTGTTGAGCTGCCCTTCACCCTGAGCCACCCCAAACCTGAGACCCCACCTCCCAGCCCCAAACCTGACAGGGCACAAGGTCAGTACCAATACTACACTTACTACACTAAATCTTTTCGTCCCTCGGATAGGACGTTAAATGGAGGTCCCGTGTATGGGGAGAGCCATACCCCATGCACGTTAAAGAACTCCCACGTGTGCGATGGTGCGGTGTGCGTTGGTGCAAATCTTTCTGTCGGGAGTTGGTGATTCACTTCAAATCACCCGGATGGAGGCCTGGCAAACCTGTCTCGTATCAGCCACATGGTGATCTACATCATTCACCCGGACGGGTGTGTCACCCTGTAAGGGGCAGTATAACCCGTGTGCGAACATGTACAGGGTTAGCCATTGACAATAGCCTACGGCTAGTTGGGCAGCCCTGGCTGTTTGTAAACAGCTGAACAAATAAATAAATAACTCTTACAAAACCTGTTCAGAATGATAATACAATCGTTATGGTACACAAGTCTTTGAAAAAACTATTAGGGTGCCTTGCTGTTGCAGCAACACTTTATTATGTATTGTTTTGATTAGTTTTTAAAAGATAGCAAATTGCTTTGTAAAATAGATTTTATTTAAGTAGTTTTTATTGTATGTTGTTTGTTCTCTTGATATTCCTGCAAATACTAGATGCTATTTTGTGACTTAAATGCCAAGGATGCATAATTCAGTCTGTACTATTAAGTAATGTTGGCTCCAAGTTATTCATCTGTATGAAGCTTTTCAAATCAACACAAAAGCAATACTCAT
>NC_049990.1:9357770-9434221 GCF_000003815.2 Branchiostoma floridae
AGTTATTCATGGATTTTGATAATATTTGATGTGGGGTTGGGTGTGGTAATTTGCAAATAATTACTAGTCATAAATGATGTATGGAAACAAAATATTTTTTTCATATTTCTTACTTCTACACAGAAGCACCAGTGGACACAAACCTCATTAATCTGGAAACCAGGTAAGAAAATGTCTTATTTTTTCTTTCTTCTCAATTAAGGTTAGTTGTAAAGGTTAGCATCTGGAGGAATTAAGTCCATTTATCATGTACAAAGTTTCAAAATGTTTTCATTCTTAGCTTTATCTGGTTATCAAAGGTGGGTAAAAAAGCCAAATTCCTGTAGGACCATTCTTTACCAAAGGTTAGATAATAGAGATGATAACAAAATGTTTCAAACTGCTTGATAGCTTTTACAGATTAATTGTTTATCTAAAACAAGCATCTATGCCATTTTCAAAGCTGAATTTGAAGAGAAAGGTCTGCAGCATAGCAATTTGCTGTGACATTCATCAATTCAAAAGATCATCCTTACCACAGTTACATACATGTGTTGTACATTGATATGTTAAGTTATTTTTATGATATTGCATGAGTTAACTATTCTTCCAACATTTCTCCATTAGAAACATTACATTTTCTAATTTCATACATGTATGTTCCTTTCTCTCCGTTTCCATGTTTTGTAAACTCCTTTGGTACAAGGTGTTCCTTTTCTGCACTTACACAACTCTTGAATTATACATGTACAGTTTGGTTGACCAAATCATTTTGATCAACAAAAAATTACATCTGTATATCAGAAATTTGACCAAAGAAATTGCTTCTGCTTAGCTGATATTGCATATTTTTAGCCATTTTATGAAATATTAAATTCCGCACTTTTTTATTCAAATTGCTCTGCCTTTTAATTGTTGATAATTTTTGACAATCTAAGGATGTAATGGAACAAAATGATAGATTTAGCTCACGCAACTTTGTTCAAATTTGAAATGTTTTAGACCATTACTTGCAAAACATATTCACCCTTCAAATTACAAGAGAGAGTAATTTTCAGTTGAAGGTTACCAGCAAAAATTGCAGTAAACAATAAATTTCAAGAGCTGTAAATGCAGCTGACTATTTTAATGGAACACTTCATCCAAAAGGGTGTCCTAATGCATGCTTTGTTTTCTATCATGTCTCTCTCTGCCCCCTCCCCCATTATTGTATTGCTGCATGCAGTACTATCAATAGACCTCGGAGGTGGTAAGCCCACTCGAACGGCCTGCACTCAATCCTGAGTACGTTCTCATTGCATGGATCATTCCATCGGTAGAGTAGGGGTGTATGTGTTGTGTAGATCATAAATTTGGTTTACAGAAGGTTGATGAATGGTTAAATGGGTACAAGTAGAACAAGGTCAAGGAGTCTAGAAGTAGCAGCCAAGGCTGAATTGTTTCACAGACTTTACAAACAAGTTAAGATCATAACTTTTGATAAGGTTTATTTAAATGTGATTAGTGAATGCTAGATATTTAGTGTGTTTATTGTTTTTAATGGTTGTCACCCATTTCTTATGTCACTCAAAGTCATCAACATTTCACATCCTTGAACAATCTTTTTGTTCATGTCAGACTAACGTTAGAAATCTTTGCACAGTCATGCCAGGGTCACATTCACTGCCAAATATAGAAGCTTAAAACGCTTGCGTTATACTCACTTTCCAGATAATCTCCAAGTTCAGTAACATTTCTATCAGCCGTCCTTCACATTGGTACTTGCCTTACTAAGGGGCAGATTTCCTGCATGATTGGTCACGTGTGCTGAGTAGATTGGGTGTGCTCGAGGGTAGAAATGCAGTCCATTATAGCCAAGTGTCTCAGCTAAATCAGAGGAATATACCAAATGTCTAGACACAGTGTCTGGAGAGTTCAACAAATGGGTCTATACACATTGATATTGAGCAGGAATAAAGAAACAGAGAAGATGAAAATTACTAACGAACACTGAACGCTATTTCGGTACACAAAGCTCTTACCAAAAGCTTTTGATCAGTCCTCCAATCCTTGTGAAGTTGAAATGACCTGAAGTGTTGGGTTCAAAGGTGACCAGCAGTTATGAAGTCAACATATTCCCTCACAATCATGATTCTGTAGCAATGACCATGGTCTGTTTTTAGGTTATAGTTTGTGCTTGAGCATTCTTGGTGCAAAACAATTTTATACATGCTTAATGAACTTTTGCAGGCAAGGGTATCTAAAGAACTATTCAACTGTGTGGCCCAGCGTTTACCTCTCGTAGTGTGCATGTGCCTTCTTGCCCAAATACAAGTATGGTGAAATACGCTTTTAATTTACAGCACTGCAACTGTGAGGTGGAATTTAAAAGCAATGGCTGTACAAATCAGCAAGAATGCAGCTGAAACTTGTGTGACCAAATCTCTGCCATGCCTTTTCCCCCAGCGAAACCCCGGATAGTTACGGCAAGGACGATGATGACATAATCTTTGAGGACTTCGCTCGCATGCGACTTAAGGACCACGAAGGGGGCGACACCGAAGCATGAGGCGACTCACGAAAGCTCTCTCTCTTTCTCCATCAGTTCCGCAAAGTTGGTGTCACCATTTTCCTTCTAAACAGAACTGCCTTCAGATGGTAGGGAGTTCCCTAGACTGCCTTGTAGAGAACAACCATTGGTATTGCTTGATTGAAGTTTTGAATTTCAATCCAACAGAAGAAAAAATGGATTTTTTGATGGACCATCAGCCTTCTTCAGGTTGACTGACCCACTGCTTTTGTCACATGACCTTAGATGATATTTGACACCTGTAGGGGGTCAGAGACGCCTGGAAGTCTGCACAGGGTTGAAAGTTGAAACTTTGATTATCTTACCGACCAACACAGCTTGATTTTCATGCTGATGACAGTGTTGTTTGTTAGATAGACAATGGAGTTACGCATATACTACCAACCACCTAGCCAATAACCAAGACTCATTATGTGTAATATTGTGACAAATGATTGTGATGATTTTGTAACTGCCATGCCATCGTGTGAATAGTCAGTGATGAGAAAGTACTGTACTTTCGTCTGCAATGTATCATAGAATCTCAGTCGATGGCTACGTACAAGTACTAGTATACTGCACATTTATATCATGTTCAGAATCTATCTAGGATAACTGTCTTGTAGAGTGGATGTTTTGTATGAATTTTCTAGAGTTGGTACAGTCACATAGGTTATAGTCAAGTATTCTTTTCATGAATCCTGATAATCAAAATCACAATGTACAATATTCTTCAGGTATTCTTTTTCCTGTTTGATTCAGGTTATGTTCATCAATTCAACCTGTAATGCATATTGCTTAAATTTAACTTAATCATTTATAAAATTATGTATATCTATTAACATAGTAAATTATATAGTTACCATAAACAAGAACACTGTCAGTACAATTGCTTGGGACCACTCCACTTGATTCAACAATACTAAATGTCTGTTCTAAGACTGATGAAAATGCTATAATATTATCATTATTTCATACCATAAACTAACATTATCAGAATTCATGAAAATGAGTAAACTAACTATTGAATGTCTGTCTGCATATGTTCTATTTCAAGGTTGACACCGAACCTTTGTTGTTAACAAGGAGTTTGTAATGTCTTGTCTGTTCTGCTCTTGTACAGTTGTAGGTTCCAGGCCAAGCTTTGTGAATCCGACCCTTACATTTTGTAAGGTATATAAATATATATGAATGTGTGACACAGCCATCAACCGTATGCTAAAAGTAATACTCCTGTTACTCTCCAGACTTTGTACATGTACGTGAATAATGTGCGTTTTTTGACCGCAGATGGACCTCTCTATTGTTGTTTTTAGAGCACTTTTTTTAAAGGGGAGTGCAAAAGATGTAATGTGGAGGGGTAAGAGTGCTCCCAAGGTGATGAGCAGAAATCTTTTACCTTCTCCCTTTTGGTCCTAAATTTGGAGCAGGGAGAAGGTTTGTCAGTATATGAGCGATCGCAATGACGTCACGGTGACGCAGTGGTAGGCAAAAGGCAGGTGTTTGGCAAAAGATTGATTTACATATTAACCTGTAATTTGATCGGCTAATCTAAATATCAATTTTTAATCCAATCTGCTGACGTCCTGGTAGGCACCAGCCGTCGAATACCCCGGATATAAACAACAACAGTGATCGCTCGTATACTGATGTAGACTTTTGATATGGAGCTTTGACAGTTGGGATTACTTACCTTCATTGCAGGTTTGTGAAAGCAAACAGTGTTCCGTTTTACCCTTGATTACTAGGGATGCCGCCATCTTGGATTGTCAAAGTATAAGTTCAAGAACGCCGTCTTCTTGAATGATTTTAAAATATTGATGAGGGAAATGTTGAGTTACGAATGAAGGGGGGCACTTTCGATAAACGAAAGCAGTTGGACCAAGTGTGATTTTTTTTCAGTGAACCACCCAAAGAAAATCTTTATAGTATTCAAATCTAGTGTTATGCAAGCTAGAATCTTGTTTCTTTGCTGCATTCATTGTGTGAAAATCAAAAATTTATTTCTATAGTAACTGTTAAAAGCAAAAGCCTAGAAAAATATAAATCAGCTAGCAATTTTATTCCTGTAGTAAGTATAAAAATTCTCACTTGTCCAGTAAAAGTATCAGAAATAATGACAGTATAAAGGATATGATCTTAGGTATGTATGATATATTAAGTAAGATATGATAAAAACACTAGTGAACAAATTGCTTGTGCTCATAAACACATTTGGCTGAAAAACTTTACCCTTATTAATCCATAATTATAAGGTAATGCTGAGGTCGTAATATATATTGTGAGCTTGTCCCTACTACTAGTACTAGTTACATGGACATAGCTTTGTGAATTGTTCCTTAATTGCGCCATGTTATGTGAACTTTCCATGCTTGGCTCTCTTGTACACAGAATAAGAAACCCACATCGCTACATAAGATGTAGTTAGCCAAACTCAATAGGTTAACATATGAGAAAACCCCAGTCATCGTACTATGAAATAACAGATTTTGATGTTCGGTTAGTACAATATTGTGTCATCCTCAAACATACTAGGTAGTGTTGAGTGTAAAGTTTTGTTTGTCACCTCATCAGGTTTTGTAAAATAAAGTGCAACCAGTTAAGTATAGTGTCTAGCAACCCAAATACCAGATATTTTATAGTCAGATTATTCTTGTGGTAGAGCATTGATTGTCACAGCATACATTGTACTGTATGAGTCACAATCGGTCTAGGTTCCAAATATTCCATGACAGAATGAACTAAATGTGTTGTCCATAATCTAGCATCATATGAAATTATTGTGTATAAATATTATATATATATGATTATGATTATGATTAAACTGTAACTTGTATGCCAACCAGAGGTGGATTTTGTATCATTACATTTGTGTGTCTGACTCAGTATTTATACCATATTCAAAGGTGGTCACCAATTCTGTTTCTGGGAATCAAATTTCCTTATTTGAACTATCTGTACCTTGCTATTGATGCTACCTAGTTTACATTGTACATATGGAATCAAAATTGTGACCATGTAAGGAAAAGATTATGGCAAAAAGTACACAAGTAGAGATGTCTGTTGCTCAACTGACATCAGCCTCATATGTACAGTTATATGCTCCTTTCAATGTTTTTTTTTATCAGGCTTTCTATTTTGTGCCGTTTTCTTGCTGAGAGACATAAAGAAAACTGTACAAAAGAGAAAACCCGATAAAAACGGCAACAGCCGCTGCCTAACCTCTGCTTGGAGAGTAATTTAATCAGCTATTAGATGCCTTCGTCATCATACAGAGGGTTAATCTCATACTCGAGTTTTGTGTGGCCAGTGACAGGCTCTCTCTTCCGGTAGCAACTCCACCAGGTGACAGCCAAAATTATGATAATGACAACGACAAGACATAACACGACTGGAAGGGCAACTCGTAAAGCTAAGCGTGATGGTGGTGGTGGTGGTATGGTCTTTGCTGTTGCAGTCGTTTTCGATGACGTCAACTGTGTTGTCACCGAAGGCAGTAGTGTTGGCATCTGGTGTGTTGTCAATGGCATTGCTTCTGAAAATGATGACACCCCAAAAGAATTCGTCATATCTAGGGAATATCGTTGGTTGGACTTGGCATATACATAAGCTGCATGCAATTAACCTTCTAAGTTCTAACAACGGTGTAATCCTACAAACAGTACAAATTTGCTTCCAACAGCCACTTTAGCAAAGTGAAGGTTAAATTTAGCCCATATCATAACAAGTAACGACTTACCGTCACAGAACTGTCCCGTCCTCCCATCCGGGCACTTACAGGCGCCGTTTAGGGTGTGGCAGGTCGCGTTGTCAGGGCAACTGCAGTTCTGTTCGCATTGGCCGCCAAATTTTCCTTCTGGGCAACCTAGTTGTTCGCAAGACAAACAGGAAATCAAGGTTATGGGTAGTGCGTTGGCCCATAGGCATTTCTATCGTATTGAGGTAGGTTTCGCAACAGACAACTTGACGATTAATCAAACTTTAGAAATATTCTACTCTTCTTTAGGAAACGTGACCCAAACACTTTGGTCACGTGGCCTTGCCGATACTGCAGTTGATATCTAGATACTAACGGTAGGATCTTTGTAGTCTCTACCAGACTCAATGGTTCGCACGAAAAATAATAGAGGCCAAATACATTTAGATACGTATTTGTTTCAATGTTTTCTATTCACGGAAAGGTTTGGTAGAGACTGGGGTCTCTACTCCGCGTCGGACCAGGTACTCACCGAGATAGTAGATTTTTATGGTGACATCTTCAACACTGAAAACCCCCAGCGTCGCATAGCAGTTCACCGCCACTGTGGGTGTGGCCGAATAAACGTGCTGAAAACGTGCGATCAGGAGGGTACGTCTGTCACTAGGGGAGCCCCAGTCAAACCACTCCGACGGGACGTTTTCGTCAACGGTCAAGTACGCTCTGGAAACGTTCTGGAAGTATTGAGGTGTTATACTAAACGTTAGTCTTAAATTTGTGCTTTCAAGTCAAATGGGATTGTGCGTATTTTATCAGCCTCGCATTTTCACACCTTGGAAAATTGAGAAAGTACGGCAACGTTGTAGTATGACACTGCAATGCAACATGGATATCAAGAATACATGAATGTAATGCAAAAGTCCCAAAACCCAACGTTTGGGAGGAGCAGTAGCATTACCCAGTGTACTTCCAAAGACGGCAGATGGGTGGCGTTGTTCGGTAAAGGGTCGCACCCATACTCTGGCACAAGATTGTGAGGATCAATCCAGACCAGCTGAGATTGAAGTTTCCCTTCCACCATGGCGTAAAATGTCATTCCATCTGCGCAATAACATGTCAGTTTGATGTCAGTGGGGCTACAAGGTCACAATTTACTGGCTGTATCTGTATCTATATAGCCGGTATAACCGCCGGTATAACCGCCCTTCGGCGTAACACATCAGCTTCGCAGGCACGCGGGGCGGCAACAGCTGGTTATATTACACTAAACGACCCGTCACTCGTCGCTCTATTCGTAGATTCGTAAACTCAAGAAAGGAAGACTATGAGACGAAATAGCACCATTCCAAACGATTTAATAGGCATTGCCGAAGTATGGATGTATAAGTGCTGATCGCGACTGTCAATCAATGTGAAAAAATGGTCAATAGAAGGGTGAGATTTGCTAGACGTACTAACGGTGGGTGGGGCTTCAGAACCTGATGATGCCTATTCTCCAAGCAGAGGTTAGGCTGTTTTGGTTTTAATTTTGATCGGGCGTTTTGATCAGGCTTTCTCTATTGTTCTGTTTTCTTTATGTCTAATAGCCTTAGGCAAAATAGAAAACCCGATAAAAACGCATAAAAAACGTAAGAAAACAGCCGGAGCCTAATTTCTGATTGAAGAGTAAATGATGGACCTACATGTGTCATTGACGGTGACGTGGACGTACTTCACCCAATGGTCGTAATCCTCGTCTCTGTTATCGGTCAGGTTTTTGGGGTCATTGTCCCCGAGTTGGTAACCCATGACGAACGGAAACCTCTGGAAGGAAAAAAAAATTGTGATTTATTCTGCAGCATGCGATTCATTAAGGAACTTGATTGATACATTATCCACTCAATCAAAACAAATATAGTTTTGAGCACGAACTTCCGTGCATTAAAATCTTCTTTTTTTTCTGCAAGGGTCTACTTACATCCGATTCGCTAGATGAAGGCGCCACACCTTCTTTTCAAAGCCGAATTGTGACGTCATATAGGAGGTTAGCTGGTCACCAAAAGGAATACTGCCTTTCTTGATGAAGCTATTTAGCATTAATGCTACGTTATCTACTAAAAGTAACTCGTCAGCAAAGTTAGTGTTTGAAACAGCTGCAGCTGGTGCATGAGCATATATTTGACCGTTACGTTCTCTGGAAAATTTCTATTCTATTTCTTTTCTCATTTCCGTTACATTATTTTAGGTACGGGAGTAATTTCAGAAATCAATGGAATTTTTCTGAATGCTTTCTTTCCTTTATTCTTTCTGTTGTCTTTCTTTCTATTTTTCTTTCTTTTTCTTTCTCTTTTTTGTATGTCTTTTTGCCTGTCCAACTTTTCGGCATTTTGCTCAACAAACCAACGCACGTGTCCATCGTTTTCCTCTCTTGCCGGCATGTTACATGTTGGGTCAAAATGGCGAGAATTCTGTGGAAATAAAAGACAGAAGTGTAGCTGTATGAATGAGCGTTGGTCTATACTTATAAGTACATGTGGATGTACATCTATATACATATGTGCTGAGCTAGGGCTCCCTTGGAAATCAGTTACTACGTTAACTGAAGGGACTACCCTAAAGATCAATGAATAAATAAATTACATGGTAATAAAGCGGAAAATAGCATTTTTGCGGAAGTTTTCCCGAAAGAATAACGGAAGGGGAAGTGAAATTTCTTCACAGAAGTCAAATCTGACATCCGCTTTCGGATAAATAATGAACATAAAAGATCGACCCAATGTGGACCAGAATTGAAGAATATACACTAACAAAGTTTTTGGTTGAAAAATATTGAAAGATAAACTCGATAAGGACACAATTAAACGTATTTCAGCTGGAGCGTGGATTGATAAAAAATATATACCGTAATGTCAGTGACAGAGCCTTTTTAGAAATACATGTAAACTCGTTCAAATTATTAGAAATACGGTACTTACCCCGGAATTCTTCAATTCATCAACAGTACCGAGAGCTAAACCTGGATATTTTGGAATACACACAATATACAATCAAATAAGAGGAACGAACTATACTGCAAAAATAGCATACACTATCAATTTCCATTGTCGTTGTTTAAAAAGCTGCGATCATCATTGCAGTACGATTTTCTCCATTCAAACCTTGTAGAACGAAGTACGAGGAAGAACATGGTATTACGTAAAAGGGTACCCTTCAATCTTTGCATCTGTGATCAGAAATTCACTAGCTCACCTGTCCACAGGAGGAACACAAAAAGGATGGCTGAAAACGCTGCCATGTTGCGCAGGACTAGAACTGTTTTGCGGTGCGCCCTTGTGGAAGGTGATACAATAAGGAAGTGGTCATTGTCCCTTGACTTTAGGGAAATGTTAATGATCAAACAGGCGCGACGTTTGTGGAAGCAAGCGTGGGTGTCAAAGCCTCCGTCGCTCAGGAAGTATATCGACGACAAGTCTTTGAGATCTAGATTAAAGACGTTTTCTGTAGTATTAGATATACGGCTTAACTGGTTCAGATACAGAATCAACAGAAACATGCACTGATGAAGCTTTATTAATGAAAAAATTATATCAACTCTGGTACAGATTATCAGATACAGACTTAACAGAAACATGCAATTATGAACAAAAAATTACATCAACTTTTTCACTGTCTTAACTACGAAATAGAAAATGACATAAGTCTCAAAGTTCTACATGTACATGTACGTACCAAGGAGGTTTTAAAAAAAGGATTTTTTAACCTCCTTGTACGTACTAAACACAAGGTCTCCCTATAATCTTATTGCTAAACAGTAAAGGCTAACCTAAGTACATTTGTAGATCAGCAGTACCTTATTACAACCAGGCTATTATCTTTTCTTAAAACTTTTCACCATATTTAAAAAACAAAGACAAATCTTATGTCACACTTGAGTAACTTTTGCAATATTTATGTATCTACCTTAACTTGATACGTACTTTCGGCACACGTGTTACATGCTATCTACCATTTTATAAATTGAATACTGTAACTGCATTAAAGTTCGCGGGGATCTAATTTCCCAGTAACGGGAAAAGGACATTTCGCGGTGGCTTTAAGTTCGCGGTAGCACCATGCACTGTAGTCTCTTACTGCCTCGGAAAAATGTTTACGGTGGTCTTAAATTCGCGGTGAAGCAGCCACCGCGAAAACCGCGAACATTAAACTACCGCGAAAGTTTCTGCATTTACAGTAACTATATAAAGGCACTTGAACTAATATGATAAGGGTTGGATATATAAAGCCCCTCAAATACTATGAAAACTCAAGTTTGTTACGATCCGTATAATGCTGCGCGCACATGAAGTGCCAGCCAAGCTAAACGTATTCATTCTCAACAGCTCCCCTAGCGGTCAGGTGAACGAACTGCACGCTGCGTTTCTTCACATCCGGGACACTCCTGGAACGGCCCGCTGTGGGGACTGCCTTGCCGTCTTTGCGCTTGCGCCGACTAATCTCACACATGGTAGCCATGGCAACGATGAGGCTGAGCGCCAGAGCGCTCATGATGTACAAAGCAATGGTTTCTCCTGCCAAAAAAATAGATACATTGAATTATAGTTTATCTGCCATATTGAATTTTCAGCAACATTTAGACGTTTCATCAATAAAGAGTGAAATAAACCTAATTAGAATATAATTGAATGTTAAATAGCAATGATTCGAATGAAACATTTATCTATTCTAGGCATAAGAGATGCCATGTCATAAAAGAATCGTATTAACCTTAACCAACAAACTGATGATTGGATGCTTTCTCGTTTATTTGACATGCAGCCATAAGAAAACGTTACGATTTCCTACCCCAACATATGTTTTGATTCACAATCCACACTAAGACTCGTGCACATACACAATAGAAAGAAAAAGACACCGATGAGAGATAAACAACCGTACCGCTGTAGGGACGTTCTTGTAAGAAACAGCTGACGCAATCTGGACTGAAGATTCCTGCAAAAAATGGGGATATTGTAAGTCACATTTAAGTTACCTTTCTTAAGTTTGTTTCTACTGACACCACTTGTCGTTTGCGTCCTGTCATATCCCTGTGCATGAAGGTAAAGATTCCGACAAAAAAAATGTAAGTTGGGGATATTGCAAGTCACATTATTTTTAAAGTTACTTTCTTAAGTTTGTTTCTGGCGAAACCACTTGTCTTTTGCTTCCTTTTATATCCTTCTACATGAAAGTAAAGCTTAATTTTCCTATCCTCTACGATGTGTGTTGAAATCAAAGCCTAAAACTTGAAAACCATGACGTTCAACTGACCTTCGAGTGCAACCTGAGCGGACTCACGGTACAACTTCCCACTACTGGTGACGTATGCGCATGCGTACTCTCCGGAATCGTCCAAAGTGGAGATGTTTGCGATGATGGTCGAGTTCACGAAAGTTCTGTGTCAAAATAAATGTGAGATTTTTAAATTGAGACCAAGTTTCTTTTCTTCTTGTAGTACAGTAGAAGCCGCTTAATTGCATGGCTTATTTGCCAGTGAACTTCGTGCAATTATCCGGCTGGTGCAATAATGCGAAGTTATCCAGCTGGACCGCACCGGTTTGGGATTTGGGGATCCCGTGCAGTTAACAGAAGTGTGCGGTAATCCGTCATGCAATTAACTGGCTTGTACTGTATATAATTATCTTCAAGTAAACTAAAAGAAAGGAAAGTATTGCTCATATTTCAAACAGTACCTCTTCATAACGACGTCGAAGCCTCGTGACATCATGATCTTCATCCCGTCGCTAGGCAACAGCTGTTTACCGTTCCGCGCCCACGCGAAGGTGCTGCTGGGATCGATGTTGAGGACGGCACAGCTGATCTGTACCGTCTGACCTGGCATGACGTCATTATTGTCTGCAGAGATGACAATCTTTGGATCCTCTGAAACATAGATATTCATAGAGTGACATTGACATTGACATTGCGAAAATTGTGAAAAGATTCCACGAAACTTTGAAAAAAATACTTTATCGATATCACATGCTTGTTCCGTCTCATCTCCAAGCAGAGGTTTGGTTCCGGTTGTTTTTGACGTTTTTTAGTCTTTATTTGTCGGCCTTTCAATTTTGTATTGTATCTTGTATTGTCAAAACACACGGAAGATACAATATAAAATAGAAAGCTCGATAAAAACGGCTAAAAAAACACATAAAAAGCAGCCGAAGCCTAACCTCTGCTTGGAGAGTACGTTCCGTCACAAATATATGAATGATTCAGCAAAACACGTTCTGATGAATAAAAGACTTACTGATGTCGCATGCTCGCCCCTTCCATCCATCCGGGCACTTGCAGGCCCCGTTGAAAGGATGACAACTGCCGCCATTTTGACACACGCAGACGTTTCTACATGACCCTCCGTAGTAACCATCCGGACAACCTAAGAGATATATGTGCGCCAGTACGACATCGAAATGTTAAATACAAAAAGCGTGTATTTCATAAACGCGTTTACAGGGAAAGGAAATTTCACATAATTAAGAAAATAGCCTTTTCCATCACACTAGTACTGTAATATCTAGGTAGCTTTGCGATAAACGTTTACGATACATTTGCTCATCCATGGACAGTTCATGATAAATCTATATAAATCAATTTTGTCTTTGACTTTCTGCAAGTGAGTCAAAATCAATGCGCGTGAAAATGTTTATCCGCTAAGTTCGTTTCTTTTGTATGATACGTATACAGTAGAAACCGTTTAATTGCACATCCCATTTGCCATTGTATTTTGTGCTATAGCTATTATCTGGGCGGTGCAATAATGCGAAGTTATCCAGCTGGACTGCACCGGTTTGGGATTTTGGTATTCCGTGCAATTGACAGAAGTGTGCGGTAATCCGTTGTGTAATTAACTGGTTTCTACTGTACAAATTTGCGCTTCTCACCGATGGGATCGAAGGCGAGCTTCCCTTGAAATTTGACCGAGAATCCCGTAGCCGTTTCAAACTCCAGTGTACAGTCCAACACTGGAGGGTCCTCCGTCATGAGGTCCGTCATGTCCACTTCAAAAAGGACGTGCCTTCGGTCGCTGTAGTTTGACTTTGGGGGATAGGCAAACCACTGCGGGTCAATGGCGCCATCTTGCGGGCGGTCGTACGATGCATTCTGTTAGCGAAGAAAATGACTGTTATTTGTATCATGTACAATCGTTGAGCAATAAAGTTCATTCATACATTAAGGGGCATTTCTCATAAGTTTGGTGGGGCGGGGTAAAGATCACTATATGTCTAGAGGTGTATTCGTGAAAAAGAAGAGGAAGGGCTTACACGAGTAAGGGAGAAGAAAAAGAGGATATTTTCGTCTTGCCTCCGGTCCCAAAAAGAAGCAAGGTGAAACAATAAAGAGAGGTAGTCATCTGTGTTGCTTTTCTATGATCTCCAAAAAGAAAGAATTCGAATCATAACATTTTTTAGTTCCCCTGTCCACCCATAGTTGATCTTACATCCCAACATCTGCTTGGAAGTTGCAATTCTATATCATATGGCGAAATTGAAATCATTACCCAGTAGGGGGTCGCGGTCAGGGCGCCTCTTGCTGGGTTTTTGACATTCGTGCACGAAAAGTGGAAAACTGGCGTCGTGCCCGGAGGTATCTGCGTGGTCAGGAACTTATCCCTCATGACGGAAAAAACTTTCGCCTGACCTAAAACAGAGGGAGAAACAACTGTCGTCATTTACGGGTATGCAAAACAAACAAACAAACAAAAAATTGTCCGGTGTGTTTAATATGCCATAAGGCGGTTTACCGGGTATGCAAAACAAACAAACAAACTGTGGCAGACGCGTTTGTCCAAAGAAACGGTTATATAATTATGTACGGCAAATCATCGGTAATTCTAGATCTGTTTGTCTTGTTTGGTTGGTTGGTTGGTTTGTCGGAAAACAGATACTTGTAGTTGAATGTGGAACTTACACTGGTCGTTATTGAGGGACGCAGATGACCGCTTGCCTTGTGCGTGGCCGTCGCTGTACAGAAGTCTGTAACCAAATATGGAGCTAACTCGCACCATAAATGGCCACAACTGCAACGAAATAGAGGAAGACAGATATTTGAAAAATGTTGGTAAACAGATGCGGATGCTTACATCATTTTAATGTACGCATATTATCACAATTTTATTTCCTCCTTTCGTACATACCAACGCACGATTCAGCGCATCAGCGAAAAAACAACTAGTTGATCGCGTGCAAGTACCTCAATGGCTGACCCCCAGAGGTGTCGCCAAAACTAAAGTACAGCGCTCTCCTAAAACACCATTTACAGCTTTTCAGCCATCTCTATCATAAGAAAGGCACAGTTAAAATCAAGATACGACAAAATCTGACAGTACATAGATATTAACTTACACTTGAGTCGTTCCTTGCCCGCGGTGGCATGTAACAGGCTGGGTTGAAGGTGGGAGGGTATGACGGGTCATCTATCACGGATATTTGCATTCGAAGTTCGACCTATATATAAAAGAAGATAACCAAATCCTTCTTCAGCCATATGTATCCTCCCTTACGTTTTCAGGATGAGCATAATCCTCTAAGAGGTTTGACGGAGTACGTAGCCTCAAATATGGTGTATGATTCCAGCTTTACTTGAGTATATACCCTCAATAAGTTGTGATTGTTTGAAAGTTAATTGAAATGCAAATAAGTCAGGAAGGATGCATTTTCATGAAAAGGGATTCTTGATTTTTTTTTTTTTTTTTGAAGTCGAAAAAAGGAATAAAATGGATTCTCCCTTTAGTTAGTATATTGGAATCTGTTTCTGTTTAATTATTCGTTTTTTTTTACTCACCCCGGTGTGATCGTTGGTCACTATGACACCATAGTGCGAGTCAATGTCAAAGTTGAGGTACCTCTTCACGTACAGATTTCCGCTGTCATGGTCAATGGCGAACCGGTCGTCCTGGGGGATGGGGGCAAAGAGGTATCCATTTAGTGACATTTACTCGGGTCATAAGCAAAAACCTTATCTGGGCAATCGCTTAGTATTGCATTGGTTGCGATATAGATGGGGAAAATGATAATTGAAGTCACACTTTTTGAATAATGAGATATTCTTGAGATTGATTTGTGTAAAGATCACTGGAATAACTTATTGATTTCTGAATTTCTGTTATTCATTGTTGATTCATTGTTGTATTGTTGAATGGTGCATGAGTGAGTGAGTGAGTGAGTGAGTCAGTGAGTGAGTCAGTGAGTGAGTCAGTCAGTCAGTCAGTCAGTCAGTCAGTCAGTCAGTCAGTCAGTAACCACCATAGGTATTTTCTATCCACATTCCCAGCAAAAAAATACCTTGTTTCCGCTCGATATGCGATATGGTTGTTTGTCAGTCCCTCCTCTCAGACATACGATCACGTGACCTGGTTCAGCGCTCTGGATGAAAGAAACAATAACGTGTTAACTTAACGTAAAATGTGGTCTTCCAATTCATATTATGTCGAACAAGATATATCACAACAGCCATAACTTCAAATACATCTACCATACGGAAAGATTTATTAAATTATCTGAAAGAAAGTAAAGAACTACAGAAAATTGACGAACCGTGGGGCTTAAAATCATGGTGCCCTTATATTACAGTCTAGTGTAGTCGGTTTCGTGTCTTGATAGATAATTATCTAAATCAAGAAGGTTTAAACTTACCTCTAAAACAGCTATGTTGTAGGCTTTCCGTCCTGAAACATTTAATTGTAGAATACTCATTTTTGCTAATTTTAACGTTTCAATGTAACGTAGATCATATGAACACTAATGATGGTCATCAACCTGTAGTCGTTTGACATTGACTGTATATATATTCAACCAATAGTTGAGCATGGTTTCGCCCCAAAGGCGTCGCCAAAACAAAAGATCGACAGCCGAGAGTTTGTTGCACTTGCTGCGCAGTGAACCGTATTAAACTTCCTGTTTACGCAGTAGCTCTATTGTCGTAAATAGGGAAGAGTTGACACTATCAAATAAAAGGGGGTTACCCTGATAGTTTTCAACTTAGGACGAGAAGAAGACAAATCTTATTTGACTTGGGAAAACTGAAGTTACACATCAAGGAAGTATTTCTTAAAGCCAATAAAGGGGCATTCCAAGAATTGAAGGATGGCGGTAACGTCTAAACAGAAACATGGCACAGGTGAATGAATATGAACAGATATAGAATAATTACCATGGACTTGAGCGGAAAGAATAAGTAATGACAGCACAAGAGAATTAATATATAAACAGGAAATGAACAGAGTTTTCAAGAAGTCTAGATCTTTTCCTTTTACGCTTACTTGATTCGTCCCAAATGCAACGTCTATAGCGGAAGTAGGCATTACAAAAGATACACGAGACATTGGGAAGTTTCTCGATGCCGGCTTGTTTATGGCGACGTGTTAGTGACTTTTTTTTTAATTTTGCAGAAACGTCATTGTCAACAATTGTGACACTGTGTGTGTTCGTTATCGGTATGACTGTTCTTTTTATGGTTGTGACATTTTAATCGTTGTATATGCCCAGGAAGTCTATAGGACTATCTAATATCTACGTTCACTACTCTATAGACATCGCACTTTCACACAAATATGCTATACATGATCATTATGTTGATCGTTATGGCACGATCTCACAATGTACTATATAATACATTGAACCATTTAATGGCGAAGTTTCTCTCCTCACACTATCTAAACTCTGATCTCTCGGTAGTAAGTCCATTCCTACTAAGTTAGTGTCACTAGTGTACATTCTAACACCTAGTTAAGTTTCGGTGATCACATCGGCTTCAGGGACACTTTCTCTATATGCAACTCCTACTAGCACACGTCGTACGATCGTAAACTTTGGACATTCTTGGAAAAGTCGTGCTGCTCATTCACTGAGAAGATTGCCCTAGGTACTCTTCAAGCAGAGATTAAGCTCCGGTTGTTTTTGACGTTTTTTTAAGCGTTTTTTTTTTCTTTATCGGGCTGTCTAGGTCACGAGAAATCAAGAAAACAGTACAAAATGGAAAGCCCGATAAAACGCCTAAAAAAATAATTAAAAAACAGTCGGAGCCTAACCTCTGCTTGGAGAGTATGTCAATGCACGTATATTCTCACCTGCATAGCAACTGGCAAACAACAGTGTCACGCCTGCAAATATCTTCAGAAGGTGGTGCATTGTTGAGTGAGTGGGCGTGCTGAGAGAGTGGAGTGAGTTTGCACCTAACGTTGTCTACTATAGGTTATAAATCCCACACGGAAACCACTAGCAGACTTCAAGGAAATTTCTGTGTCTTTTGACGACTAAATACGTCTGTTGACGTGCCACAAACAGCGTTTGCTTGTCAACACAACTTCCTCATAGGTGTAAAGGGAGGCGTTAGGGTAACCCCCTTTGATATTCGATATCATCTTCTCCCAAATTTGGGTCGCTGCTGACATATCTTTTCATCAAGTTTGTTTTTCACACGCATACCACAAAATGATATTCACAGTCAATTAATCGTTATATCTATTTTTCGATTTTCTAAAAACTGTAGTGTGAATGCAGTTCTAATCCAAACATTCTACTAGTAGCGTATTTGCTTGTCTTTCTGTAAAGGCGACATTGGATACAAGCGTAGACAGTACATTTCCCTCAACTGTTATTTATGACGTATTGTGATAATCTCACGGTTTGGTTTAACACTGGTTCCGTTTGTTTCTTTAAACTCTAAGACACAATTGACTGGGAACTAGACAATGTCAGATGCAGAAGTTCCTTTTCATTAGAATCATCCATTATTGCAAAAATTGGACAGCATGACTAAACTTTAGCCCAGGAAATAACCTGGTGATTTTATAACAAACAGCACGTAAGAATACATTCCTCCTTAGTTTCCTCATACATGAACTTTCCAAACTTTTGCTATACATATATATATAGTCACACAAAATATGAAATACCCCTTGCTATATATCGTATGCCAGGGTGTTTTCACAAGAATACAAGTAAGGACGAAGGGTGGCGTTGTGTCTATTGTATTATTTGTGTATTTGTATCATTTGGCAATCTTCTTCAAGCAGATGTTGGGTTATCGGAATGACTCGCATCAAATGTGGGTCGAGAATCACGACAGAATTGCAATACCACGGAATCAAGAGAACCAAGAGTTCGGAGACCTCATACCTCTTCGAATATTTTGATCATGCAAATGACTTCCACATTTACATGATCTATGCATCATGGAGTACACCTTTCACCGACCTTCACAGGTCACAAGTATGAGGTTCCATGTCATTTATCACTTGATTGAGTATGCCATTTCCACATTATTTTGCACAAATTAGGCCCTTATTTGCATACTTGATACCGGTACATTATCTTGCATTGAGAATGTATATATTACACTATTTGTTACAATACATGTAACACGTTACATTTGGTCAGCACTATGTAAAAGGAGAACGTACACCAGAAAAGCGGGAAGCAGATTACGGTTGAATCTATGTCTTATAGACACATTAATCTTCTTTCTCTACTTCTCCGGATCCCTTCAAAGATAAGCTGCAATTTGTTCAAGGCCAACTTTCACCGAGCGGCGAAAGAAAGGTGTGTATACCACGCCCCTCAACCGTACATTACCCAAAATAGAACGATTACGTGCTGTCGGACATTGACCTCTGACCTGCGTTGTCGCATATGCCATGACCCAGTAGTGTTTGAGTCAAGCCGCCAGGATCCGGCGTCTGTTGCTGGTCAGTGGACGACGGTGAGTTTTCCAGAGATTGTGCACGTAATCAGTAGGTAAAGGGACGTATATTGTCATATTTGGTCCCTAGCAAAGTATAAAGCAATGCATGCATGTGTTTACTAGTCGAGGAGGAGGGGGTTGGGGGTGAATGGGGGGGGGGGGGGGCACTCTTGATTTCTCGTCGATACTATAGCTAGTACTTCATTCTAAACGCCCCTTGCGCTAGCTGGTAACATTATCCGTGTACGTAATCGATATTTGTGATTTCCAGAGAAACCCCTCCCCATAAGTTGTATAACCTTCCTTTATTTTTGAGTCAGCAATCGACAACAAAAACACAGCACCAGCGCTTTGTTCTCCCCTGTGCCGTCCTTCGGTCCGTTTTTCTGTGGAGACCAGGTGAGCTCATAAAATGTAGCTTGGAGTCCGGTCTTCTTAGCTTTCTGCGCTTTCTGTGTTCGTTGCTACCCCGCCAATGCTTAGGCTGTGTACCCTCCTCCGAACTGACGGGTCAATACTTTCGCTTGTAAACCAGCGAAAGTATAATTTGAGCCAGCGGTTACTACGGAGGCGGGTAAGGCTAGCTTATGCTTCGATTCGGACACAGTTGTGCCATAATTCGTCACGGGTGTTCCCCACGGGTAGGTATAGGTAATGGCGTCTACTTGTCGCCAGGTCCCGGGTTAATTTTAACTCCGGGCCTGGTCGGTCCCACGTTTAGCCCGCCAAAGGGTGTTCCACAGGGGGCATCTAGGAGTTACCCCGAGAGAGAGAAAAACAGCTCGTGGACTACCCTGCAGGGCCTTTTTTTTCCAATTTTGACCGAAGCATAACCAGTTGGAGACGGACTTGTAAATCTAACAAGGGTGTGCCCCAGGCTACACATAATGTGTACATGTCTGTTTGATCGATTGCCTTCTCCCTATAACCTCTTTGCTTTGTTTTGTCACGGTGACTTATCAACAAAGACCTCGGGGCTAAGAGGTCGGGGCTAGCATGTCCTCCTTTGGATGCATTGTGTATAAATACGACAGTTTGCTTGCTGTTACGTACTGTTTTCCGAAGACTATATTTTATTCTGGTGGCACCTGTTTCCCGACAACTTCGAGCTCCTTCAGGAATTAAATTTAGTACGTAATAGAATATCAAGACGCTTGCGGCAATAGTGCCTGTTTTGGTACATGGTCGTAGGTTGATGTGTTACGCTGAAGGGTGGTTATCATAGTGGCGATGTAAATACAAATACGACGAGCCCCACTGTTGACTTCTGGGGTTGGCCTTCGCCAACCACAAACATTTAAAGACCCCAAACTATCAAAATAAAGCATTTATATGCCAGATAAGAGTTTGCAATATGACATGTCGGCAGAATCGACGAGGGATCCCTGTCGACAGAGACTCCTACCGATCAGGACAGGAATGTGCATATCATATGTTAGATTGGACTCACATTTCTAGATCCTGAGTTTCAAGGGTATTCATTGATCGCAGATTGCACTAACGGAATGCAATCGGGATCTCTAGACTCTACCGAAAGAATCTTTTATTCTACTAGATTGAACTCTCTACCCTGAGAGACATATAGTTTCAAACGCAAAGTGCTCAGATGTATGTTTTTTACGAACAAAAGGCTAATCGGCTTTGGCACGATGGCATAGCAACGTGGTTCTATCTTAGTAGTAGAATGCAAATAGTTTCAGGCAAATCATTCAGAAAGTATAACTGTACATACATACGACAATGTATCTTTATAATTCTTGTCATTTCTTGTTAACATTTGCCAAGATAACGGTTTTGTCCCTAACTGCTGATATATATACCGTTGAATGTACTTTTACTTATATTTTCAGATTTAGAAAACTCTACTATTATTAGTATTTACTGCTGCTGCTGCTGCTGAACAATGTTGACTGGTTTGCACCTATCCCTGGCGGTTGCCGCCATCTTGTCTCAGCAAGTCCAAGCTGCCGACATCCTCGTCGCAACAATGACCTACACCAGCGCCTGGATGGACGTGGCGAAGATTGCCGAAGTCTTGGCCTCCCGAGGCCACATCGTCACCGTGCTGGCCCATGCTAGTCAGAAGAGCGACCTGATGCGGAAATTGCCGACCTTGCGGTACGAAACATTCGGAGATCCCGAAAAGCCACCGTCGGTGAAGGAATTCTCAACAACTATACCTCAAAAGATGGTAGGTTTTTAGCTAAGAGATTTAAAACATTATAAAAGACACAAGGAAGGTGAATTTTGTCCCATTTGCCCACTACCCCTCTGGCATTTTTAAGGCCACAGAGGCAGTGTCTGGGACACGGTATTAGAAGCCCGTTAGCCTAATCCTCTTCTTTCACCACTTTTCATTCCCAAACCGTCAGGTCAGTCAGGTACCCATTTGGTTTCGTCCTGGAGTGGCACCTTTTCCAATAACAAAGCGTTTAGGAATCGCTAAGCACTGGGGTACGGGATTTCGTGCAGAATGACTTTTACCAACAAAGAGGAAGTTATGAAGTAACGTAAATCAGACTATACTATTGTCTACTCTTGGAGCAAAATTCTGGGCGTCATTCCTCAGAGCTTCCGGCTAATAATGTCATGAAATTTTCTTACCTCTTTGTAATATGCCCGTTACAGGCATTTTCTTCACCTGGTGTCCTAGCCCAGATCGCCCTGGGCAGTACTTTGGCGTCTGCTATGCTGGACTTTAGTAACGAGATGCTGAGTGACAAGCAACTACTGACAAAATTGAAGAACAGCCACTATGACGTTGTCCTGACGTATCCTATGACCTCATGTGGGCCCCTGGTGGCGCAGTACTTGGACCTGCCTCTAGTCTGCACAATGAGGTCTTTGCCTTCGGGACAAGGTGTGTTCATATCAGTGAACAGTACATGTACAGTACAGGCCAACCTGTATGAACATTATATGTTGTATTTCAGTCACTGGTCGTTGCCACATAGTCAACTACCTTTTTCTCTTTGCGTTTACAACCTTCTAGTTGTTGCCATCCCAGCAACCTCTTTCATCTATTCCCCAAAAGACAGGTCCTGGCGTCTTAAGTCAGCGATCCTTGACAATCAGCTAGACTTGGTGTTCTTTGACCTGATCTCGGAAGGACTTTATTATTTGTTGCCTTGCCTTTTCATCTTAGACAAGACGTCTTTTGTGGATTATCTTTCTTAGTATTACTATCAAGTTACATGTAAAACGTCTGATATTCATATTTGCATGACTTTTAATCCTATGTTTCAGACGTCCGAGCCACTGGTGTCCCCTATCCTCTTGCGTACGTGCCAACAGTGGGGTCGGGGTTGTCAGATCGGATGACATTCTTACAGAGAGTGAAGAACGTGCTGGTTTACTTCGCATTTTCTACTGCTGGGCAGCTTGTCTTCGATAAGGGATATGACGATCTCGCAAAAAGGTTTGTGAATTTGTTGTAATAACATGGCAAATTCAAAGGACTGTTACTTGTTTTCGGTTGGAGGTATATTAAGTTGTTAGCAAGTGTAAATGTTCGAAGGAGTGAAAACATCCGACAACAACTGGATCGGACGCTGGCTATATTGCTTTTGACTCAATGTTCCTTTTTAATAGAACTGTTTAACTATGTCTCTGGTGTGAGGTAGCTGAAAGGAGTGTCTCCTCTTTAAACTGAAAAATCATTTATGCCACCAACAGAACGATTGGGGACAACTTCACCATGTCTGCTGCCCTGGCAAGAACCGACGTGTGGCTCTACCAATCAGATGTCATGTTCGACTTCCCTAAACCCATGATGCCAAATATGGTCAGCATAGCAGGTCACGTGGCTGATGACGTCAAGCCCCTCAGTGAGGTCAGTTTGTGGAAAAAGAGTAAATTTGCATAGAAATGCGTATCCACAAAAATTCACTACTCACTCATGATTACATGGTCTTTCACAGAACCTTCACAGCCTTCTTTGATATGGTCGTAAAGGTGCAACTTAAACGTGGATAGCTCAGACTTGTCTTATCTGCTTAACTGGTATACTTTTATAGGAGCTGGAGAAGTTTGTGCAGAGTTCTGGAGATGACGGTGTTGTGCTTGTAACGTTCGGCTCCATGGTAGCGGCTATGCCCGCAGAGAAAGCCGACATGCTGGCCGCTGCTTTTGCCCGTCTGCCACAGAAGGTTGTGTGGCGCTACGCTGGGACGCCACCTCCAAGTCTGGGGTCCAACACCAAGACCATGGAGTGGGTGCCTCAAAACGACTTGCTAGGTACTAGTAATGTGGAACTATTGCAATTTGTCTAAATCTAGGCAAACAACAAATGTGTCTTTTAGTTAGTCTTTCCTGTGTTTTATAGTTTTGTGATGATTGGTCATAGTTTCATTTAGCATATCATGTCTTCCAGCTGTACACGCAGTAAAATAACAGTATTTTGTCATATTTTATATAAGTTGAGTCCATATTTCATACCTACAGCTCATCCCAAGACAAGGGCGTTTGTATCACATTGTGGCTACAACGGAGTAGCAGAGGCCATGTACCACGGGGTGCCTCTTGTCGGCATGCCTCTCGTGACTGATGCCCATGACAACATTGCCCGGATGGTGGCCCGTGGGATGGCGGTGTCATTGGACATCCACAAGGTGACGTCAGAGGAGGTGGCCCAGGCCATCATATCTGTTATTTCGGATCCTAGGTAAGTGTGAAATGGAGTAACTGTCAGAAATACCTCACCAAATTCCTGTCTTTTTCTGTCTTTCATCTATGGGTGAAAGATCATTATTCTGAAGCAAATTTTTGATTACCAACTGTTGGTGCATGTACGCATGTGGGTATATTGTGGGTATGTAACATAATGGACTCAATTTTTCTTTACCTTTTTTCAGCTATAAGAAGAAGGCCAATTGGATCTCCACGCATCTTCGTGACCAACCACAGTCGCCCATGGAGCGGGCAGTATGGTGGATAGAACACGTCATCAAACATGGCGGCCTCCCCCATCTCAGGTCGAGGGCACCCGAACTCCCCTTCTACCAGTACTACCTGTTAGACGTCATTGCCCTGATTGTTGCAGTTATATCTGCTGTATTGTTGTCTTCTTGGAAGTGCTGTTCGTTCGCATTTGGCATGTGCAAAAGGAGTATGACTAGCACCAAGCTAAAAAGTAATTGACTGTCATCAAAAGCATATTTGTATGAACGATGAATACAGAGACATCCCGTAAATGAATATGTGGTGTTAAATACTGTGTGAAATAGAATTGTTTATGTTGTCAAGCTGTGAATGTTATCTTTGATCGGTGTACGTTTTCGGCAAAAGATTGCCTTTATTATGAAATCCAAGTAGTCAGGGAGGTTGAACAAATATCCAAACACACAGTCTGGTATGCAGAACAAATAATACAAATAAATACTTCATTTTTGTTCTTTCATATCTTCTTCTTTGACCTTGTAATTGACGTCTTTACATTAGTATATATTATGTTTCCGATATTTATTTCTAAATCTACAGGATATATTTGCTCATTTTGCAGCTGCTTTGTACAATTAACAGCAAAATTATTTTTCCTATGAAACAGATGAAAATGAATTGATGCGAGCGCGGATGTCAACCATATATCATCAAAGCAACATGGTCTAATCAGTCTTAAGAACTAGAAACTCTATGTACAGTACAACTTTCACTCTCTTATAGAGAGCTGCAATTTTGTATAACGTCAATTTTGATCGAACTCATTTTTGTCACTCATTCATACATTACCCAACATAGAGCGAGTGTGTCAAACTCAAAGTCAAAGTACGTGCTGTCGGACATTGACCTTTATACAGCCAACTGTTATGTGACATGGCCAACTCCCGAACTCAGACTTAGTTGTGTTGGCGTCAGGATTCGGCGTCTGTGACCAGCTCAACGAAGAACGGTGAGTTTTCCAACTGTCGTACGTGGCGGTGGCGCAATTAAACTCCATTATGCAAGGTAGATAACTTAGTATTAATGATTTACACAATGAGCATCTACGTTTCCCACGTCAGTGGTTGATCTTAGACATTTTGTCTAAAGTCAAGTGATCAGACAGGTGAACCGGTTAGACGGCATCTACAGACAGTGACACGGGTAGGTCAGCGCTGCATACCTGAAGGTCTCTAACGTTGTCACCAACTTTGTCTCAGGTGAGAATATAGCTACTGCACAGATTCTAGGTGAAGGATTCTAGCTGTCTTCTGTTGCTGTGAACAGGGTTTGAAAAACTTCATAGCATGCAAGTTATTACACATATACGAAGCTATTATTTAAGAAAGCATGTACTGATGTCTCCTCCTGATTATGAAAACGACCAAAGTCACCGAACCCTACCCTCGGCGAATTCTTCTGGTTCCAAAATGGCTATCTCTTCGAGTGTTTATCTTGTTCTCGTTGTAGTGTATTTGGGGGAGAGTACATGTAACGTAATGTGTCACTGTGAGGTATAAATTGGTGTGGTAAGGCGTCGCAGTATGGCTGAAAATACGTAGTTTGGGTTATTCCATGCACTAGCCTGTGTTTACACAATCTCTCGCTAGCTGGGGTTATTGAGGGGGCGGTAACTGTCGGGCTAGGAGAGCGATTAAGCAAGGCTATGGTTTTTGACGACGCCTCAGGGGAGTCAAGTGGTATATTTTGCATTCAGTCTGCAAAAATTGACGACGCCTCAGGGGAGTCGTCAAGTGGTATATTTTGCATTCAGTCTGCAAAAATTCTAGGAATTGCACAGGCATTTCCACAGGAATGCAGTATGCTGGGTATGCAAGCCCTCCCCCCCAAATCTGTTCCAGATGTATCTCTGGTATGCAATGGTGGAATGTAGGTCACACTTGCTCCCTGGAGGAATTTGTCCTTTGAAACTAGACAGGGAACTCTATACAATGGATCACGTTGTCTTGGTTGTTATGTTATGTTATGAAGGATACATTTTCTTTTCTAGAGCTTGTTCATGCCACACGCCACAGGCAGACAGGAAATACTTCTGTAGTGCTCAGCTGTAGGTTTAGGTCACTGGCAGACCATTGTGCTGTACCGGGGATAGTACATTTCTGCTGGCTGTAGGTTTATGTTACAGGTGGGCTAGTATATTGTGCCAGGGATAGTGCGACAGGGAAGTTCCAGTCTATTTCTGATTTGAGCTGTATTGTTGTACCCTCAATCGTCGTCATGGCAATAATACATTTTTATTGCCAGTCTTGTTATGCATGACGTAGTTTAGTCAGACCGTACTTCAGGCAACCACAAAGTATTCGGTAAAGTTAAGTTCGTCTGAACTACCTGGTAGTCGGCCGAAGTGAGTCATGCCTTATCAAACTACGACGTAGTTGGATGAAGTACGTCGTAGTTGAGATTTGACCGGAGTAGAAAAGTTCATGGTCGTAACTTGATATGTTATGCTGAAGGGTGGTCACGGTATAGTGACAAATACAAAGAGTCCTGCTGTTGACGTTTGGGATAGGTCATTGCCAAACACAAACAGACAAAGGCATTCAAAATGTATGTCAGGGTAGAGATCGCAATGTGACAGAATCGTCCAATCTGCGGGCAGGGATCCCGGTCAACAGTGCCTCCGATCAGGATACTATATGTTAGGTTGGTCTCGCATTTGAATCCTGCGTTTCAAATCATTGATCTTGAAATAACTTTAATGGAATTTGAACTCTTTCGGGTTAATGAGTGAATATCTACCGGCAGAATCCGTGGAGAGTCTATCAGATTGTTATCATTACCCTGGTCTAACGGTCTACATATTGCAAACACAACGGCTCGGGCATATATATGGCGCCATGACATGCATGGCAACAACGCCACTTTATCTAATACAATACAATACAATACAATACAATGCACAAGTAGTTGAGGTAAATGAAAGCTTCTTTTCATTTCAGTTAGACGGCATAAATGTATGTTGTTCCTCGTTGACATGTGCCAATATGAAAGATGTGTCCGTTACAATCGTTGAATGTCCTTCTCACTTAACTCTTATTTTCTGATCCTGACATAGAGAACTCGACTATTATTACTACTGCTGGTGCTAACTACTAGTATGTCGACTGGTTTGCACCTTTTCCTGGCGGGGGTCGCCATCTTGTTTCAACATGTCCAAGCTGCCGACATCCTCGTGGCGACATCAACCTACAGCAGCGTCTGGATGGACGTGGCGAAGATTGCCGAAGCCTTGGCCTCCCGAGGCCACGTCGTCACCGTGTTGGCCCCTGCTAGTCAGAAGAGCGACCTGATGCGGAAATTGCCGACCTTGCTGTACGAAACATTCGGAGATCCCGAAAGGCCACCTTTGATGAAGGAATTCACAACAACTGTACCTCAAAACATGGTAGGTTTTTAGCTTCAAGATTTATAACATTATAAAAGACACAAGGAAGGTGAATGTTGTACCATTTGCCCACTGCCCCTCTGGCCTTTTTAAGGCCACCGAGGCAGTGGATTGTCCACTGTGTCTAGGACACGGTATTAGAAGCCCAGGAGCCCATTCCTCTTCTTTCACCACCTTTCATCCCCAAACCGAAGTCAGGTATCCCTCAAGTTGGTTTCTACCTAGGTGGAGTGAGTAGAGTCGCACCTTTCACAATGACAAACCGTTTAAGAATCGCTAGGCACTGATGAACTACGGTATTTGGTCCAGAATGACTTTTACAAACAAAGATGAACTTTCAAGTTATGAAGGAAATTAGTAACGTGAATCAAACGATGTCCATTCTCTACTCTTGTAGCAAAATCCTGGGCTTCATTCCCCAGAGCTTTCGGCCTTTAATATCGTGAAATTTTCTTACGTCTTTGTAATATGCCCGTTACAGGCATTTTCTTCACCTGGTGTCCTAGACCAGATAGACCTGGGCCGTACTTTGGCGTCTGCTATGCTGGACTTTAGTAACGAGATGCTGAGTGACAGCCAACTACTGACAAAACTGAAGAACAGCCACTATGACGTTGTCCTGACGTATGCTATGACCTCATGCGGGCCCCTGGTGGCGCAGTACTTGGACCTGCCTCTAGTCTGCACAACGCGGTCTATGCCTTCGGGACAAGGTGTGTTTTAACAGTACATGTACAGTACAGGTCAACCTGCATTGACATTGTATGTTGTATTTTGTATTTCAGTCACATAGTCAACTACCTTGTTCTCTTTGCTTTTACAACCTTCTAGTTGTTGCCATCCCATCATCCCAGCAACCTCTTTCATCTATTACTCGAGAGACAGGTCCTGGCGTCTTAAGTCAGCGATCCTTGACAATCAGTTAGACTTGGTGTTCTTTGACCTGATCTCGGAAGGACTTTGTTATTTGTTGCCTTGCCTTTTCATCTTAGACAAGACGTCTTTTGTGGATTATCTTTCTTAGTATTACTATCAAGTTACATGTAAAACGTCTGATATTTACATTTGCATGACTTTTAATCCTATGTTTCAGACGTCCGAGCCACTGGTGTCCCCTATCCTCTTGCGTACGTGCCAACAGTGGGGTCTGGGTTGTCAGATCGGATGACATTCTTACAGAGAGTGAAGAACGTGCTGGTTTACTTCGCATTTTCTACTGCTGGGCAGCTTGTCTTCGATAAGGGTTATGACGATCTCGCAAAAAGGTTTGTGAATTTGTTGTAATGACATGGCAATTTCAAAGGACTGTTACTTGTTTTCGGTTGGAGGTATACTAAGTTGTTAGCAAGTTATAAATGGTCGAACGACTGAAAACATCCGACAACAACGGAATCGGACCCTGGCTATATTGCTTTTGAATCAATGTTCCTTAGAACTGTTTAACTATGTCTCTGGTGTGAGGTAGCTGAAAGGAGTGTCTCCTCTTTAAACTGAAACACCATTTATGCCACCAACAGAACGATTGGGGACAAGTTCACCATGTCTGCTGCCCTGGCAAGAACCGACGTGTGGCTCTACCAATCAGATGTCATGTTCGACTTCCCTAAACCCATGATGCCAAATATGGTCAGCATAGCAGGCCACATGGCTGAGGATGTCAAACCGCTCAGTGAGGTCAGTTCTTAAAAAATCATATGAGTAACATTCCATAGAAAGACATACACACAAAAAACTTAGTATTCGCACATTGTTACATTATAAACTCTTGCAGCCTATTTTTATATATGGTCGTGAAGGTCGAACTTAACGTGCGATGGTTCAGACGTACGCAATGTTTAACATCTCTTGTCAAGATCTGATTGGCCTAACTGGTATAATTCCATAGGAGATGGAGAAGTTTGTGCAGAGTTCTGGAGATGACGGTGTTGTGCTTGTAACGTTCGGCTCCATGGTGGCGACTATGCCCGCAGAGACAGCCGACATGCTGGCCGCTGCTTTTGCCCGTCTGCCACAGAAGGTTGTGTGGCGCTACGCTGGGACGCCACCTCCAAGTCTGGGGCCAAACACCAAGACCATGGAGTGGGTGCCTCAAAACGACTTGCTAGGTAAATGCTGTCAACGCGCTGCAAATAATACTAGTTATGTGGAACTATTGCATTTGTTCGAAACTAGGATACACAAGAAAGGTGTCTAAGTCTGTCCTTCTGTCATAGTTTTGGCGAAGGTTGACTGAAAGCATTTACCATATCGTCTTACAAAGGTACAGGTCGATACATCCAGTACTTTGACAGTGTTTTGTCAAAACTTGAGTAAATATTTCATACCTGCAGCTCATCCCAAGACAAAGGCGTTTGTATCACATTGTGGATACAACGGAGTAGCAGAGGCTATGTACCACGGGGTGCCCCTGGTCGGCATGCCTTTGTTCGCCGAACAATTCGATAACATTGCCAGGATGGTGGCCCGTGGGATGGCGGTGTCATTGGACATCCACACGGTGACGTCAGAGGAGGTTTCCCAGGCCATCACATCTGTTATTTCGGATCCTAGGTAAGTGTGATGTGGAGTAACTGTTAGCGTTTAAGTATCTCACCAATCTCTTTTCCTTTCATCGTTGGGTGGAACATCATTATTCTGAAGCAAATTTTTTGTCACCAGCTGTCGGTGCATGTAAGAATGTGGGCATGTTGTGGGTATGTAATGTAATGGACTAAAATTTTACTGTTTCTTTTTTTCTCAGGTACAAGGAGAAGACCAATCTGATCTCCACGCATCTTCGTGACCAACCACAGTCGCCCATGGAGCGGGCAGTATGGTGGATAGAACACGTCATCAAACATGGCGGCCTCCCCCATCTCAAGTCGAGGGCACCCGAACTCCCCTTCTACCAGTACTACCTGTTAGACGTCATTGCCCTGATTGTTGCAGTTATATCTGCTGTATTGTTGTCTTGTTGGAAGTGCTGTTCGTTTGCATGTCGCATGTGCAAAAGGAGTATGACTACCACCAAGCTGAAAATTAATTGACTGTCGTCGCAAGGCATATTTGTACGGACAACAGTAGATGAACAATGAATACAGATGCGCCCCGTAAAAAGAATTTTTAAATGCTATGTCAAACAAAATTGTTCAAATTGTAAAGCTCTGAATGTTATGTTTGATCGGTGCACGTTTTCGGCAAAAAAGTTGCCTTTTTTATGAAATCAAAGTGGTAAGGGAGATTGAACAAATAGCCAAACACACAGAGTCTGGTATACAGAACAATTAAATCCTTCATCCTTCTTCATTGACTTTGTAATTGACGTCATTATTCTATTACACTAGTATATCTTTCCGATACTTATTTCTAAATCTACAGGATATACATTTTGTAGCTGCTTTGTACAATTTACAGCATGGTTGAAAATATTTTTTACTTTGAAACATATGAAAATTGATGCGCGCGCGGATGTCAAACATATATCATCAAAGCAACATGGCCCAATCAGTCTTAAGAACTAGGAACTCTATGTGCAGCGCAATTTTCACTGTTCTTTAATTTGAGAGCTGTAATTTTGTTCAACTTTAATTTTGACCGATCGGTGGTAGCAGGGTGCCACGTCACTCATCCAGTGATTGCCCAACATAGAATGCGTGCTGTCCTCCTGACCTTTGACACAACACTGTAATTGTATGACATGGCCGACTACTGAGCTCAGACTTAGTTGTCTCAGCGTCAGGACCCGGCGTCTGTGGCCAGCTCAGTGCACGAAGGACGGTGAGTTTTCCAGATATTCTTCTGCATGCTATCAGTAGGTAAAGGGGCGTGGGATTATATCTTGTCACACTCGATATAGAGCAATGATCCAAAGTATGTGAAGTGTTCATAGACCATGTTTTCACTGCTCGGGGCGGGGTGGGGTGGTCTAAGCTATTCTAAAACTATTGTAAAATCCACAGCACTATCTTGAGTACAGTCTTGTTAGTTTTAATGCGCTTCCAACGATCGCTACCCAGTTGGAATCGGACTAGTAAGTCTAACAAGACTGGGCACCAGGGTACACAGGTGTACGTCTGTTTGGTCAATTGTCTTCTCCCTTGATTTGCTTCAGTCACTGTGACTTATTAACCAAGAGATCGGGACGAGCAGGTACCCCTTCGTGTGTGTGCTATATCTTATTTGCATTTACGTACTGTCCGAAGACTACTTTTTTTTCTAGTGGCACCTGTTTCCCTTAACAACTTCGAGTTCCTTTAGGAAATGAATGTAGTGCGTAATAGAATATCAAGATGTTTGCTACAGTAGTGCCTGTTTTGAGGTACATGATCGTAAGTTGATGTGTTACACTGAATGGTGGTCCTAATGGCAATGTAAATACAAACTGTTGACATTTCGGACTGGCCTTTGCAACCACAAACATGTAAAGACAAAATTTACATGTATGTCAGGGTAGAGATTGCAATATGGCAGAATCGTCCATTTTGAGGGCAGCAATGCCGATCGATAAAGGCTCTGACCGATGAGGATACTAGAAGATTCATATTATATGTTTAGTTGGTCTCGCATCTGAGTCCTGAGTTTCGAGTCATTGATCTTAAATAACATAAATCGAAGTTGAAGTCTTGCAATATCTAGAAATTTACAGACTTCGATCGCGATCTCTACCGACAGAATCGTCGATTCTATCAGATTGTTATCTCTACCCTGAGTGTCCCTGACATATTGTTTAAAAAACAAAAGGCTTAACGGTCTAAATTTTGAAAACACGATGCGTAACAGATTGGGCAGCACAATGACATGCATGGTAACTTACATAGCAACGTGGTTTTATCTAGTAGAATATACACGAATTTTTAGCTCAATGAACGGTTCCTTTTTTCTGTCAGTTAGAAGTGTAAATAAAAAAGTACGACAACGTATCTTTAACATTTATGTTGTTCCTCGTTAACACGTGCCGAGGTGGTGCAAGATGATAGATCTGTCCGTTACAATCGTTGAATGCCCTTCTTACTTATCTTTTCAGATTCTGACACAGAAAACTTCACTATTACTACTGCTGGTGCTGAGTACTAGTATGTCGACTGGTTTGCACCTGTTCCTGGCGGTTGTCGCCATCTTTTCTCAACATGTCCAAGCTGCCGACATCCTCGTGGCGACAGTGACCTACGCCAGCCCCTGGATGGACGTGGCGAAGATTGCCGAAGAATTGGCCTCCCGAGGGCACGTCGTCACCGTGTTGGCTCATGCTAGTCAAAAGAGCGACCTGATGCGGAAATGGCCGACCTTGCAGTACGAAACATTCGGAGATCCCGAAACACCACCGTCGATTAAGGAAGTAGCAAAAACTGTGCCTCAAAAGATGGTGGGTATTTAGAAATATGAGGAATAAAAGCACGGTATTGTAAGCAAGCTTAAGCCTTTCACTCTTGGAGCAAAACTTCGGGATTCATTCCACCAATCTCCTTCTTCAATGTGCGCGTCCAACTTCATATAGCTGAAGACTTCGGACGCGCATTAGGACAAGGGTCTTTGGTTTGACGGTGGTCGCTTTTACTTCTGTGCGTTATGTTTGTGGGGGGGGGGGTGTAAGAGACGGGAGAGCCTAGCTCCTCAATGGCAGGGGCGCTTCTCCCTGCCCGCCGCCCTGTAGGTGGGCGCCGGTAAGTACCCGTAGCTCTAGTAGTGTCTTACATATTGGTAATGGCATTCTTGAAAGCCTGAAGTGTTTCTACTCGGACTATTGCTTCTGGTAGGTGGTTCCATTCCCTAACGGTCCTCGGGAAGATGGAGTTTAGATGGTTATCTGTTCATGAGAATGTGGGGTGGTACGCTGGGGTATTTTCTGTGCGTGATGGTGTGGATAAACCCTTGCTTATAAATGGCATTTGAGTTTATACTAAATTGTTGGTGATTTTAAAGAACATGTGGAGACGAACACATCGTCTTCTTTCGGCCTGGCTCCCTATATCATACAATTTTCTTACGTCTTTTTAATGCCCGTTACAGGCATTTTCTTCATCTGGGATGTTGGAACTCCTAAAGTTTGGCAGTACATTGAGTTCTGCACTGCTGGACCTTGGTGAAGAGATGCTGAGTGACAATCAACTACTGACGAAACTAAACAACAGCCACTATGACGTTGTCCTGACATATGCTGGTCCCTCGTATGGGCCAACCGTGGCACAGTACTTGGACCTGCCTCTAGTCTGCACAATGAGGTCTTTGCCTACGGGACAAGGTATGTTCAAATTGATATAGTACAGGCCGATCTACATGACTACATGTAACACAATCTATATTTCTTGTTTTCTCGTCCCCCTGTCCTCCCATTTCCACCGGTGCATTGAGCAGCTACAGAAGTTTACCAGTCTGCTTGGTCCATTGCTCAGGCTTTTGTTGTCTCTATGTATGCTAAAAGCCATCTCCGCGATGTTTTATCTCACGTACGTTTCCTTTCCCCACACTCGCGATAAGCACACGCTCGCACACACACACACACACACACACACACACACACACGCACACACTGGCACACACACACACACACACACACACACGCACACACACACACAAACACACACACGCGCGCACGCACACACACACACGCGCGCGCGCGCGCGCACGCACGCACACACACACACACACACACACACACATACACTCCTTATATATATAAATTTATATAGAGAGAGGGAGAGACTGGCAGAATCGCAGACTGGCAGAATCGGCCATTCTACCAGAAGAGATCGCGGACATACCCTGTTATCTTTGCTCTGTGTTCCTTGGCAAGCAACTGACACAGTGGTTTTGACCTGTTCTTAAAAGGACTTCACTATTTGCTGCCCTGTATGCCACGCCATGTTTCAATTGGGATACATTTGAATTTTTGTGCTAACTGCCGACACATATTCCATCATTCTAAAATATAGTTATATTTCTTAGTGCATATGTCTTTTGATCCTATGTTTCAGACATCCGAGCCACCGGTGTTCCCAATCCTCTTGCTTACGTGCCAACAGTGACATCGGAGTTGTCAGATCGGATGACATTTTTGCAGAGAGTGAAGAATGTGCTGATTTACTTCGCAGCTTCTACTATGGGACAGCTGGTCTTAGAAAAGCGTTACGACGATGTTGCAAAAAGGTTTGTGCATTTGTTGTAATGATGTGGCAATTTCAAAGGACAGTATATGGGTTTTCTAATTTCCTTTGAGTATAAATTTCTATTTCTGTCTTACTTTTACATCTGACCAATGCTCATCACTTTCATGAACCTTCTTCATTTTCGGCAAGCTTCAAATGGGTGCAGTGTCACCACCAGGACTTCAGTAATGCCATGTTTTCCTAATCACATGTATCTTTTTAGCTTGCGGATACATTATATGAAGACGAAAATTAAACAAAAGTTAGATTGTTACTAATGTTCAATGTAAATGTCTCATTGCCGTTCATGATCTATGTTGACTTTTTCGTTTAACCTCTTTAGTTAACTTCGTCGATTGATGTTTTCGATCAAATGTGCAATAGGTTTGGTGGCAAGCGGTCAATAAATGGTCGAGCAACTGAAAACAACTGAATCGAACACCAAATATATTGTATTTCAATCACTAATGTTTATATCAACCAGTATCTCTGATGACTGAAGGGGTCCGTCTCTCCCCTTTGCACTGAAACATTACATTATTTATGCCACCAACAGAACAATTGGGGAGAAGTTCACCATGTCTGCTGCCTTGGCAAGAACCGACGTGTGGCTCTACCAATCAGATCTCATGTTTGACTTTCCTAAACCCTTGATGCCAAATATGGTCAGTATAGCTGGTCACATGGCTGAGGATGTCAGACCGCTCAGTGAGGTCAGTTCTTCAAAAATCATATGAGTAACATTTTATAGAAAGACATACACGCAAAATACTTAGTATTCGCACATTATTACAATATAAACCCTTGCAGCCTACTTTTACATATGGTCGTGAAGGTCTAACTTAACGTGGATGGTTCAGACGTACGTAATGCATATATGGTTAACATATCTTGTCTAGATCTGATTGGCCTAACTGGTATAACTCCATAGGAGCTGGAGAGGTTTGTGCAGAGTTCTGGAGATGACGGTGTTGTGCTTGTAACGTTCGGCTCCATGATAGCAGCTATGCCCGCAGAGCTAGCCGACATGCTGGCCGCTGCTTTTGCCCGTCTGCCACAGAAGGTTGTGTGGCGCTACGCTGGGACGCCACCTCCAAGTCTGGGGCCCAACACCAAGACCATGGAGTGGGTGCCTCAAAACGACTTGCTAGGTAAATGCTATCAACGCACTGCGACTAATACTAGTCTAGTAATATCTAACTATTGCATTTGTTCGAATCTGGTATAAACAACAAACAAATCTTCGTCTTTCCTGTGTTTGATACCTTGGTAAAGGTTGATCATGAAGACAATTAGTATATCACGTCTTCCAGCTGTTCAATGCATTACTTTAACACTGTTTTGTCATAGTATATAAATTGAGCCAATCTTTCATACGAACAGCTCATCCCAAGACAAAGGCGTTTGTATCACATTGTGGATACAACGGAGTAGCAGAGGCCATGTACCACGGGGTGCCTCTGGTTGGCATGCCTCTCATGAGTGATGCCCATGACAACATCGCCCGGATGGTGGCCCGTGGGATGGCGGTGTCATTGAACATCCACACGGTGACGTCAGAGGAGGTGGCCCAGGCCATCACATCTGTTATTTCGGATCCTAGGTAAGTGTGAAATGGAGTAACTGTCAGAAATACCTCACCAAATTCCTGTCTTTTTCTGTCTTTCATCTATGGGTGAAAGATCATTATTCTGAAGCAAATTTTTGATTACCAACTGTTGGTGCATGTACGCATGTGGGTATATTGTGGGTATGTAACATAATGGACTCAATTTTTCTTTACCTTTTTTCAGCTATAAGAAGAAGGCCAATTGGATCTCCACGCATCTTCGTGACCAACCACAGTCGCCCATGGAGCGGGCAGTATGGTGGATAGAACACGTCATCAAACATGGCGGCCTCCCCCATCTCAGGTCGAGGGCACCCGAACTCCCCTTCTACCAGTACTACCTGTTAGACGTTATTGCCCTGATTGTTGCAGTTATATCTGCTGTGCTGTTGTCTTGTTGGAAGTGCTGTTCGTTTGCATGTGGCATGTGCAAAAGGGGTATCACTAGCACCAAGTTGAAAAGTAATTGACTGTCATCAAAAGCATGTATGGACAACAATAGATGAACGATGAATACAAAGGCATCCCGTAAATGAATATGTGGGGTTAAATACTGTGTCAAATAAAATTGTTTATGTTGTCAACCTGTGAATGTTATCTTTGATCGGTGTACGTTTTCGACAAATATTGCCTTCATTATGAAATCCAAGTGGTCAGGTAGGTTGAACAAATAGCCAAACACACAGAGTACGGTATACAGAACAATTAAATCCTTCATCTTTGTTCTTTTATATATTCGTCATTGACCTTGGAATTTGCGTTTGTATTCTATCACATTAGTATATGTTTCCGATATTTATTTTAAATCTACGGGATATAAAAATCAACCATGCTGTAAATTGTACAAAGCAGCTGCAATTTTTTTTTAATTTTTTGAAACGGTCGAAAATTGATGCGCGCGCGGATGTCAACCATATAATCAATTGAAAGCAACATGGCCTAAGCAGTCTTAAGAAGCGATTTCCTCTCTCCTCTCGAGAGCTCCGAGCGGTGGGTACAGGGTGCCACGTCACTCATCCATACATTACCCAACATAGAACGAGTACGTGCTGTCGGACATTGAACCTTGACACAACACTGTAACGTTAGACATGGCCGACTCCTGAGCTCAGACTTAGTTGTGTTGGCGTCAGGATCCGGCGTCTGTGGCCAGCTCAGTGCACGAAGGACGGTGGGTTTCTGCATGCTGTCAGTAGGTAAAGGTACGTGGGATTATATTTTGTTATATAGAGGAATGATCCAAAGCAAAGTATAATTCAAAGAGGAGCATTCGGTGGCAAGTGTTAACAGGCCATTCCTTTACTGGTAGGGAAGGGTAGGGGTAGGGGGGTTAGGGGTGAGGGGGGCTCTTTAAATCCTCAGCACTATCTGGAGTCAAGTCTTGTTAGTTTTGGTCCATTGCCTTCTCCCTATAACGCCCTTGGTTTTCTTCAGTCACTGTGACTTATTAACAAAGAGGTCGGACAAGCAGGTCCCCCTTCGTGTGTGTGCTTTTTGTTTGCCGTTACGTACTGTTTTCCGAAGACTTCTGGTTCCTTTAGGAAATAAACTTAGTACGTAATACAATATCAATATATTTGTTACAGTAGTGCCTATTTTGAGGCATATGGTTGTAACTTGATATGTTACGGTGAAGGGTGGTTATAGTGGCAATGCAAATGCAAACAAGAGTCCCACTGTTGACTTTTGGGAATGGCACCATGACTACATGGAACATTACATAGCAGCGTGGTTTTATGTAGTAGAATACACACGTAGTTTTGGGCAAATCAACGCTTCTTTTCATTTCAGTTAGAAAACATAAATGTTTGTTGTTTCTCGTTGACATGTGCCAAGATGTTACATTGAGATTTTAGGTTCAATCGTTGAATACTTACTTTTATTTTCAGATCCTGACATAGAAAAATCGACTGTTGCTGGTGCTGAAGTATGTCGACTGGGTTTCACCTGTTCCTGGCGGTTGCCGCCATCTTGTCTCAACATGTTCAATCTGCCGACATCCTCGTGGCGACAGTTACCTACGCCAGCCCCTGGATGGACGTGGCGAAGATTGCCGAAGCCTTGGCCTCCCGAGGGCACGTCGTCACCGTGTTGGCCCATGCTAGTCAGAAGAGCGACCTGATGCGGAAATGGCCGACCTTGCGGTACGAAACATTCGGAGATCCCGAAAAGCCACCGTCAGTGAAAGAATTCGCAAAATCGGTGCCTCAAAAGTTGGTAGGTATTTAGAGATGAGAAATCTAAAACCTTTAAAAGAAACATGGTGAAGGTAAATATAGCCCCATAGCCTTCTTGAGGCCATAGGGTCATGCTTATACTTCGTTACTCGTTGTGTCAAACATTTACATCCAATCGCAAGTTCTAGTGAAAAGAATTAGGTGATTGATGCAAGGAGGTTCTATTAATCTTCAACAGAATTTGGTCACTGAGCGAACCCAAAATGCGTTCTCATAGAATAGGATACATACAAATGTTAGGATTGAAATGAACTCAGTGAGCTAACATCAAATACATTAATAAAAGAAACCGTAGCAAATGCTGAGCAACATTCTTTTATTTGCTTTATTAGAAGAAAGGCAATGGTTGTGGCATTACACTCAAGTTAGTAACTTATTCTAACAGTGTCCCATACAAAGTAAACATAACAAAATGAACTGAAAAATCATAATGTCCAATAGTAACGTATGAACAAATTTAGTGACGTAAATCAAACTATCTATTCTTCTCTCTTGTCGGATCTTGTCGCAGACCTCCAGGCTTCAAATCGTTTGGCTCCTGATATCATACAATTTTCTTATGTTTGTAATGCCCGTTACAGGCATTTTCTTCATCTGGGATGTTGGGACTCCTAAAGTTTGGCAGCACTTTGAGTTCTGCACTGCTGGACCTTGGTGAAGAGATGCTGAGTGACAATCAACTGCTGACGAAACTGAAGAACAGCCACTATGACGTTGTCCTGACGTATGCTGGTCCCTCATGCGGGCCCCTGGTGGCGCAGTACTTGGACCTGCCCCTAGTCTGCACGATGAGGTCTCTTCCTACTGGACTAGGTGTGTTCATATTCATATACCACAGGCCTACCAACACAATCTATATTTCTCTGCTTTATAGAAGGAAGAAGTATGTCCGCCAGTTTTTCCGTTTCTACCTTAGCATTGGGCAGCTACAGGTGTTTACCAATCTGCTTGGTTTCTCTATTTAAGCTGAAGGCCATCTCCGCAAGATGTTTTCTCACTCTAACTTTCCATACCACACAAACACATACTGTCACTCACACACACACACACACACACACACACACACACACACACACACACACTCAGGACATACCATTACATCTTTGCTCTGTGTTCACAATCAACTGACATAGTGGTTTCTACGTATACCTGTTCTCACAATGACTTCACTATTTGCTGCCCTTTATGCCACACAATGTTTCATGGACATCTCTGTTGGGATATATTTCAATTTTTCTGCTAAACTGCAGACACACATTCCATCACAATAAAATATAAAGTTATATTTCCTAGTGCATATGTCTTTTGATCCTATGTTTCAGATATCCGAGCCACTGGTGTTCCCAATCCTCTTGCTTACGTGCCAACAGTGGGGTCGGAGTTGTCAGATCGGATGACATTCTTACAGAGAGTGAAGAACGTGTTGGTTTACTTCGCATTTTCTACTATGGGACAGCTGGTGTTCGAGAAAAGTTACGACGATATCGCAAAAAGGTTTGTGAATAAGTTGCAGTTATATGGCAATTTCAATTGCTCTTGAATATAAATTTCTCTTTCTGTCGGTTCTGTTACATTTAATCAATGCTTATCAGTTTCATAAACCTTCATGTTTTTCGGCATGCTACAAATAAGTGCAATGCTACCACTAGAACTTCATCGATCAGTTAATAAAATTTCATTCCTAAGCACCGTTATGATAGAAAGAATACAGAAAAGTCTGTTTAGCTTGTGAACATTATATGAAGACGAAAATCAAACAAATGTTGAGTTGTTACTTATTCTATGTATTCTATGTGAGAGCCCATTGACGTATTCGTACGTGCACTTGTGGCAATATCAAAGGACAGTTACTTGCTATGTGGGCTTTCAACTTGCATTCAAATCTAAATACATTTGTCTCTGTTTCAATATTCAAACTGTTACATTTGACAGCTGCTCACCATGTTCATTAAATTTTATATTATCAGGATGTGAGTTTAGCGCAATCAGCAAAATGTAGTTAATGCAACGGTACTTCTAGATCAATGTTGGTTAGAACTTTATGCCTCTGATATGAGATGACGATGAGTCTGTGTCTCATCTCTGGACATACATGTAAATGTGCCACCAACAGAACGATTGGGGACAAGTTCACCATGTCTGCTGCCCTGGCAAGAACCGACGTGTGGCTCTACCAATCAGATGTCATGTTCGACTTCCCTAAACCCATGATGCCAAATATGGTCAGCATAGCAGGTCACATGGCTGAGGATGTCAAACCGCTCAGTGAGGTCAGTTCTTGAAAAATCAAATTAGTAACATTCCATAGAAAGACATACACACAAAAAACTTAGTATTCGCACATTGTTACATTATAAACTCTTGCAGCCTATTTTTATATATGGCCGTGAAGGTCGAACTTAACGTGGATGGTTCAGACGTACGCAATGTTTAACATCTCTTGTCAAGATCTGATTGGCCCAACTGGTATACTTCCATAGGAGATGGAGAAGTTTGTGCAGAGTTCTGGAGATGACGGCGTTGTGCTTGTAACTTTCGGTTCCATGGTGGCGACTATGCCCGCAGAGACAGCCGACATGCTGGCCGCTGCTTTTGCCCGTCTGCCACAGAAGGTAGTGTGGCGCTACGCTGGGACGCCACCTCCAAGTCTGGGGCCAAACACCAAGACCATGGAGTGGGTGCCTCAAAACGACTTGCTAGGTAAATGCTGTCAACGCGCTGCAAATAATACTAGTTATGTGGAACTATTGCATTTGTTCGAAACTAGGATACACAAGAAAGGTGTCTAAGTCTGTCCTTCTGTTATAGTTTTGGCGAAGGTTGACTGAAAGCATTTACCATATCGTCTTACAAAGGTACAGGTCGATACATCCAGTACTTTGACAGTGTTTTGTCAAAACTTGAAAAAATATTTCATACCTGCAGCTCATCCCAAGACAAAGGCGTTTGTATCACATTGTGGATACAATGGAGTAGCAGAGGCTATGTACCACGGGGTGCCCCTGGTCGGCATGCCTCTGTTCGCCGAACAATTCGATAACATTGCCCGGATGGTGGCCCGTGGGATGGCGGTGTCATTGGACATCCACACGGTGACGTCAGAGGAGGTTTCCCAGGCCATCACATCTGTTATTTCGGATCCTAGGTAAGTGTGATGTGGAGTAATTGTTAGCGTTTAAATATCTCACCAATCTCTTTTCCTTTCATCGTTGGGTGGAACATCATTATTCTGAAGCAAATTTTTAGTCACCAGCTGTCGGTGCATGTAAGAATGTGGGCATGTTGTGGGTATGTAATGTAATGGACTAAAATTTTACTGTTCCTTTTTTTCTCAGCTACAAGGAGAAGACCAATCTGATCTCCACGCATCTTCGTGACCAACCACAGTCACCCATGGAGCGGGCAGTATGGTGGATAGAACACGTCATCAAACATGGCGGCCTCCCCCATCTCAGGTCGAGGGCACCCGAACTCCCATTCTACCAGTACTACCTGCTAGACGTTATTGCCCTGATTGTTGCAGTTATATCTGCTGTATTGTTGTCTTGTTGGAAGTGCTGTTCGTTTGCATGTGGCATGTGCAACAGGGGTATGACTACCACCAAGCTGAAACGTAATTGACTGTCATCAAGAAAAACATAACGTATCGATAACAATAGATTAACGATGAATACAGAGGCATCTCGAAAATGAATATGCGGTTTTAAATGCTATGCCAAGTAAACTTATTCATGTTGTCAAGCTGTGCACGTTATCTATGATCAGTGTACGTCTTCGGCAAAACATTGCCTTCATTATAAAATCCAAGCGGTCAGGTAGGTTGAACAAATAGCCAAATACACAGAATCTCGTATGCAGAACAAATAAATTAATTTTTGTTCTTTCATGCATTCTTCATTGACCTAGGAATCGACATTATTATTCTATTACAATAGTATATATTTCCGATATCTATGTCTAAATCTACAGGATATATTTGCTTAATTAAAGCATCGTTGAAAATATGTTTCTTTTGAAACGGCCGAAAAATGGTGCGTGCTAGGATGGCAACCATATAATCAAAGGAACATGACATCAGTCTTTAGAACTAGAAACGCTATGTACGAGTACAGCGCATGCACGTTTCTCTCTCCTGTCGAGATTTGCAATTTTGTTCTACGTCAGCCAGAACGCGTGCTGTCGGGCATTGACCTTTGACACAACACTACTTGTATGACATGGCCGACTCCTGAGCTCATTCTGAGTTGTGTCCGGATCCGGCGTCTGTTGCTAGTAAGTGAAGGACGGTGAGTTTTCCAGAGATTCTTCTACATGCTATCAGCAGGTGCGTGGGATTACATGTTGTCACATGCGACTTAGAGGAATGATTCAAAGCATAAAGAGGAGCAATCGGTGGTGAAGTGTTCACAGGCCATGTTTTTACTGCTCGGGACGGGGGGGGGAGGGTTTAGGCACTTCAAAAATTATTCTAAAATCCTCAGCACTATCTGGAGTACAGTATTGTTAGTTTTTATACGCTTTTACCGGTTGCTACGCAGTTGGAAGTGGACAAGTAAGTCTAACAAGACTGGGCACCAGGGTACAAAAGTGTGCATCTCTGTTTGATCAATCTCCCTTGGTTTGCTTCAGTTACTGTGACTTATTAACCTCCTTGGGGTGCATTGTGTGTCTGAATTGAATACGACCGCTTTTTTTTTTTTTTGCTGTTACGTTCTGTTTTCCGAAGACTGCTTTTTCTGGTGGCACCTGTTTCTCAACAACATCGAACTCCTTTGAGAAATAAACTAGTTAGCACGTAATTAGACCATTCCACAATAGTGTTTTGAGGTACACGGTCGTAAGTTGATGTGTTACACTGAAGGGTGGTTATAGTGACAATGTAAATGCAAACAAGAGCCCCACTGTTGACTTTTGGGATTGGCCTTTGCCCACCGCAAACAGGTAAAGACGCCTTCAGAACATATGTGACATTATGTCATGGAGGAGATTGCAATATGGCAGAGTCATCCATTCTGCGGGCAAGGATCCCGGTCGACAGAGACCCCGATCAAGATACTAGAATATGCATATCATATGTTAGGTTGGTCTCGCATTTGAGTCCTGAGTTTCGAGTCATTGATCTCAAATAACACAAATCGAAGTTGAAGTCTTTCAATTTCATGCAAGTGAATATCTAGAAACTTACTGTCACAGATTTCGACGGCTCCACCGACAGAACAATCACAGAATCCGTGGCGATTTTAGCGGATTGTTATCTCTATCCTGATATATCATATTTCAAAAACAAAGAGCTTAAAGGTGTCCATTTTACAAACACAATGTGTAACGGCTTGGGCATACATATATGGTACCATGACATGCATGGTAGCAACGTTGCTTTATCCAATTCAATACACATGTAGTTTAGGTAAATGAAAGCTTCTTTTCATTTCAGTTAGAAAGCATAGATGTATGTTGTTCCTCGTTGACTTGTGCCAAGATTAAAGAATTCTCCGTTATAATCGTTCTTACTTTTATTTTCACATCCCGACACAGAAAACTCCACTATTTCTACTGCTGGTGATGAGTACTAGTATGTCGGCTGGTTTCCACCTGCTCCTGGCGGTTGTCGCCATCTTGTCTCAACATGTCCAAGCTGCCGACATCCTCGTGGCGACAGTGACCTACGCCAGTCCCTGGTTGGACGTGGCGAAGATTGCCGAAGTCTTGGCCTCCCGAGGGCACGTCGTCACCGTGCTGGCCCATGCTAGTCAGAAGAGCGACCTGATGCGGAAATGGCCGACCTTGAAGTACGAAACATTCGGAGATCCCCAAAAGCCACCGTCGATTAAGGAAGTTGCAAAAACTGTGCCTCAAAAGATGGTGGGTATTTAGAGGGTAATGTGGCACTGCACTCAAGTTAATAATATCAGTTTGCCATACAAAGCTAACGGAAAAAAAGCGAATAATGATAATATTGAATAGTAACATATATGACGTAAATTAAATGGTATTCATTCTTCACTCTTAAGCTTGGAGCAAAACTTTGGGATTCATTCCACAAATCGCCTGGCTCCCTATACGGTAGAAGCCGCTTCATCGCACGGCCTATTTGCCAGTGAATTTCGTGCAAGTATCCGGCTGGTGCTATAATGCGAAGCTATCCAGCTTGACCGCACCGGTTTGGGATTTGGGGATTTTGTGCAGTTAACAGAAGTGTGCGTTAATCCGTTGTGCAATCAACTGGCTTCTACTGTATCATACAATTTTCTTGTGTCTTTGTAACGCCCGTTACAGGCATTTTCTTCATCTGGGATGTTGGGCCTCCTAAAGTTTGCCAGTATTTTGAGTTCTGCACTGCTGGACCTTAATCAAGAGATGCTGAGTGACAATCAACTACTAACGAAACTGAAGAACATTCACTATGACGTTGTCCTGACGTACGCTGGTCCCTCATACGGACCCCTGGTGGCACAGTTCTTGGACCTGCCCCTAGTCTGCACGATGAGGTCTCTTCCTACTGGACTAGGTGTGTTCATATTCATATACTACAGGCCTACCAACACAATCTATATTTCTCTGATTTATAGAAGGAAGAATTATGTCGGCCAGTTCTTCCGTTTCTACCGGAGCACAGAAACATACCAGTCTGCTTGGTCCATTGCCCAGACTTTTGCTTTCTTCATTTCAGCTGAAGGCCATCTTAGCAAGATGGTTTCTCACTTTCCACACACACACACACACACACACACACACACACACACACACACCGCAGAGACAGATAGGACATACCCTGGCATATTTGCTCTGTGTTCCTTGACAATCAGCTGCCGCATAGTGGTTTTGACCTGTTCTCACGTGGACTCCTATTTGCTGCCCTGTATGCCACACAATGAATCAGGGACATCTCTGTTGGGATGTATTTGAATTATTCTGCTAAACTGCAGACACATATAACATCATTCTAGAATATAAAGTTATATTTCCTAATGCATATGTCTTTTGATCCTATGTTTCAGACGTCCGAGCCACCGGTGTTCCCAATCCCCTCGCTTACGTGCCAACCGTGGGGTCGGGGTTGTCAGATAGGATGACGTTTTTACAGAGAGTGAAGAACGTGCTGGTTTACTTCGCAGCTTCTACAATGGGACAGTTGGTCTTCGAAAGAAGTTACGACGATATCGCAAAAAGGTTTGTGAATAAGTTTGTGGGTTTTCTAATTGCTTTTGCATAAATTTCTTTTCAGTAGTACTTCTACATTTGACCAATGCTTATCAGTTTTATAAACCTTCATGTTTTTTGGCATGCTCCAAATGAGTGCAATGCCACCACCAGAACTTTAGTGAATGCAATTTTATTCTTAATCACCGTTCTAATTATATGAAGACGAAAGTTAAACAAAGTTAAATTTTTACTTATTCTATGTGAGAGCCCATTTCCGTAATCGTTCATGCACTCATGGCAAGATTAAAGGACGGTTCCTTACGATGTGGGCTTTCAACTTGACTTCAAATTTGTTTCAATATTCAAGCTGTTACGTTTTGCATTAATGCTCACCATGCCCATTAAATTTGTTGTTATCAGGATGTAAGTGTGGCGCAATAAGCAAAATTGTAGATAATTAAACGGTACTTCTAGATCGATGTTGGTTAGAACTAACGTCATGCCTCTGGTGTGAGATGACTGGATGAGTCTGTGTCTCCTCTCTGGACATACATGTCAATGTGCAAAATGGCACTCAACAATATCATTTTCTTACCACCAACAGAACTATTGGCGACAACTTCACCATGTCTGCTGGCCTGGCAAGAACCGACGTGTGGCTCTACCAATCAGATCTCATGTTCGACTTCCCTAAACCCATGATGCCAAATATGGTCAACATAGCAGGTCACATGGCTGAGGATGTCAACCCGCTCAGTGAGGTCAGTTCTTCAAAAATCAAAGGAGTAGCATTCCATAGAAAGACGTACACAAAAGCACATTATTACATCATTAACTTTCACAGCCTACTTTTACATATGGCCATGAAGGTCTAAATTAACGCAGATGGTTCAGACGTACGTAATGTTTAACATCTCTTGTCTAGATCTGATTGGCCTAACTGGTATAATTCCATAGGAGCTGGAGAAGTTTGTGCAGAGTTCTGGAGATGACGGTGTTGTGCTTGTGACCTTCGGCTCCATGATAGCAGCTATGCCTTCAGAGCTAGCCGACATGCTGGCCGCTGCTTTTGCCCGTCTGCCACAGAAGGTTGTGTGGCGCTACGCTGGGACGCCACCTCCAAGTCTGGGGCCCAACACCAGGACCATGGACTGGGTGCCTCAAAACAACTTGCTAGGTAAATGCTACGCGTGGCAAATTATACCCCTCTGCCGGCTAATTCCTTCCCCAGCTTATGTTACTTTCTTATGCCACGGAGGAATCTGCTTGGAGATTAGGTAAATGCCATCAATGCGCTGCGAATAATACTAGTAATATCTAACTATTGCATCTAGGATAAACAACAGACATACTAGTATCTTAGTTTTTCCTGTGTTTGATCCCTTGGTGAAGGTTGATCATGAAGGCCTTTAGTATAGCACGTCTTTCAGCTGTTCAATGCATCCAGTACTTTAACACTGTTTTGTCTAAGTATAGGAATTGAGCCAATCTTTCATACCTACAGCTCATCCCAAGACAAAGGCGTTTGTATCACATTGTGGTTACAACGGAGTAGCGGAGGCCATGTACCACGGGGTGCCCCTGGTCGGCATGCCTCTCATGAGTGATGCCCATGATAACATCGCTAGGATGGTGGCCCGTGGGATGGCGGTGTCATTGAACATCCACACGGTGACGTCAGAGGAGGTGGCCCAGGCCATCACATCTGTTATTTCGGATGCTAGGTAAGTGTGAGGTGGAGTAACTGCAAGAAATACCTCCCTCAATTCCTGTCTCTTTCCCTCTCATCTTTCGGAGAAACATCTTTATTGTAAAGAAAATTTTAGCTACCAGCTGTAGATGCATGTAGGCATGTGGGCATGTTGTGGGTATGTAACGTCATGGACTAAAATTTTACTTTTTCCTCAGCTACAAAGAGAAGGCCAATCAGATCTCCACGCATCTTCGTGACCAACCACAGTCACCCATGGAGCGGGCAGTATGGTGGATAGAACACGTCATCAAACATGGCGGCCTCCCCCATCTCAGGTCGAGGGCACCCGAACTCCCCTTCTACCAGTACTACCTGTTAGACGTTATTGCCCTGATTGTTGCAGTTATATCTGCTGTATTGTTGTCTTGTTGGAAGTGCTGTTCGTTTGCATGTCGCATGTGCAAAAGGAGTATGACTACCACCAAGCTGAAAATTAATTGACTGTCGTCGCAAGGCATATTTGTACGGACAACAGTAGATGAACAATGAATACAGAGGCGTCCTGTAAAAAGAATTTTTAAATGCTATGTCAAACAAAATTGTTCAAGTTGTAAAGCTGTCAATGTTATCTTTGATCGGTGCACGTTTTCGGCAAAAAAGTTGCCTTCATTATGGAATCAAAGTGGTAAGGGAGGTTGAACAAATAGCCAAACACACAGAGTCTGGTATACAGAACAAATAAATCCTTCATTTTTTTGTTCTTTCATATCTTCTTCATTGACCTTGTAATTGACGTCATTATTATATTACACTAGTATATGTTTCCGATACTTATTTCTAAATCTACATGATATACATTTTGTGGCTGCTTTGTACAATTTACAGCATGGTTGAAAATATTTTTTACTTTGAAACATATGAAAATTGATGCGCGCGCGGATGTCAAACATATATCATCAAAGCAACATGGCCCAATCAGTCTTAAGAACTAGGAACTCTATGTGCAGCGCAATTTTCACTGTTCTTTAATTTGAGAGCTGCAATTTTGTTCAACTTTAATTTTGACCGATCGGTGGTAGCAGGGTGCCACGTCACTCATCCAGTGATTGCCCAACATAGAATGCGCGCTGTCCTACTGACCTTTGACACAACACTGTAATTGTATGACATGGCCGACTACTGAGCTCAGACTTACTAGTAGTTGTCTTAGCGTCAGGACCCGGCGTCTGTGGCCAGCTCAGTGCACGAAGGACGGTGAGTTTTCCAGATAATCTTCTGCATGCTATCAGTAGGGCTGACGTCAGTGTTGTCTTGCGCAGAAAGGGCAAAAAATGGGAATTAGAGTCCCTACTTAAAACCTTTGAAAATCCTTCTTTTTCCTTGGAAATTTTTGCCCAACCTTGAGTTTTTTTTTGCTAGAAGTGACAACTAGGGTCTTATCTTTCATATTTTGGTCAAAATTTCATCAGTTGACCAGTTTTGATGGCGTAGTGATAGATCTGAGTTGTTGGGTCCAGCGGATGGCTACAGGAGTGAAACTGGGTCAAAGGTGAGGTTTGTTTTCTTTGGTCAGCTGTGCTGGGTGAACGAGCCAAACAACCCTCTGTTTTCTTTGCATGTTTCTCAAGTATTCCCTTGTGACTAACTGCTGGAGAAGAATTTTTAAGATTGAACTAAAGGTAAGTTCTTTTACAAGGACTTGTTTCACTGTCTCTTATGCTAGGCTTCAATGGAAGCAAGCAACTTTAATGTCTGACCAGTAGGTAAAGGGGCGTGGGATTATATCTTGTCACACTCGATATAGAGCAATATGATCCAAAGTATAAAGAGGAGCTATCGGTGGTGAAGTGTTCACAGACCATGTTTTCACTGCTCGGGGCGGGGTGGGGTGGTCTAAGCTATTCTAAAACTATTGTAAATCCACAGCACTATCCAGTCTAAGCTATTCTAAAACTATTGTAAAATCCACAGCACTATCTTGAGTACAGTCTTGTTAGTTTTAATACGCTTCCAACGATCGCTACTCAGTTGGAATCGGAGTAGTAAGTCTAACAAGACTGGGCACCAGGGTACACAGGTGTACGTCTGTTTGGTCAATTGTCTTCTCCCTTGATTTGCTTCAGTCACTGTGACTTATTAACCAAGAGATCGGGACGAGCAGGTACCCCTTCGTGTGTGTGCTATATCTTATTTGCATTTACGCACTGTCCGAAGACTACTTTTTTTTCTAGTGGCACCTGTTTCCCTTAACAACTTCGAGTTCCTTTAGGAAATGAATGTAGTGCGTAATAGAATATCAAGATGTTTGCTACAGTAGTGCCTGTTTTGAGGTACATGATCGTAAGTTGATGTGTTACACTGAATGGTGGTCCTAATGGCAATGTAAATACAAACTGTTGACATTTCGGACTGGCCTTTGCAACCACAAACATGTAAAGACAAAATTTACATGTATGTCAGGGTAGAGATTGCAATATGGCAGAATCGTCCATTTTGAGGGCAGTAATGCCGATCGATAAAGGCTCCGACCGATGAGGATACTAGAAGATTCATATTATATGTTTAGTTGGTCTCGCATCTGAGTCTTGAGTTTCGAGTCATTGATCTTAAATAACATAAATCGAAGTTGAAGTCTTCCATATCTAGAAATTTACAGACTTCGATCGCGATCTCTACCGACAGAATCGGCGATTCTATCAGATTGTTATCTCTACCCTGAGTGTCCCTGACATATTGTTTAAAAAACAAAAGGCTTAACGGTCTACATTTTGAAAACACGATGCGTAACAGATTGGGCAGCACAATGACATGCATGGTAACTTACATAGCAACGTGGTTTTATCTAGTAGAATATACACGAATTTTTAGCTCAATCAACGGTTCCTTTTTTCTATCAGTTAGAAGTGCAAATAAAAAAAAGTACGACAACGTATCTTTAACATTTATGTTGTTCCTTGTTAACATGTGCCGAGGTGGTGCAAGATGATAGATCTGTCCGTTACAATCGTTGAATGCCCTTCTTACTTATCTTTTCAGATTCTGACACAGAAAACTTCACTATTACTACTGCTGGTGCTGAGTACTAGTATGTCGACTGGTTTGCACCTGTTCCTGGCGGTTGTCGCCATCTTGTCTCAACATGTCCAAGCTGCCGACATCCTCGTGGCGACATCAACCTACAACAGCCCCTGGATGGACGTGGCGAAGATTGCCGAAGAATTGGCCTCCCGAGGGCACGTCGTCACCGTGCTGGCCCATGCTAGTCAGAAGAGCGACCTGATGCGGAAATGGCCGACCTTGAAGTACGAAACATTCGGAGATCCCGAAAAACCACCGTCGGTGAAGGAATTCTCAAAAACGGTGCCTCAGAAGTTGGTGGGTATTTAGAATTTAGATATGAGAAATCAAAAACCTTTAAAAGAAACATGGTGAAGGTAACTATAGCCCCATAGCCTTCTTGAGGCCATAGGGTCATGCTTATACTTCGTTACTCGTTGTGTCAAACATTTACATCCAATCGCAAGTTCTAGTGAAAAGAATTAGGTGATTGATGCAAGGAGGTTCTATCAATCTTTCAACAGAATTTGGTCACTGAGCGAACCCAAAATGCGTTCTCAGAGAATAGGATACATACAAATGTTAGGATTGAAATGAACTCAGTGAGCTAACATCAAATATGTCAATCAAAGAAACCGTAGCAAATACTGAGCAACATTTTTTATTTGCTTTATAGAAGAAAGGCAATGGTTGTGGCATTACACTCAAGTTAGTAACTTGTTCTAACAGTGTCCCATACAAAGTAAACATAACAAAATGAACTGAAAAATCATAATGTCCAATAGTAACGTATGAACAAATTTAGTGACGTAAATCAAACTAGAAAGGCCGACATTTGCTTGAGAGCACACGCAGCATATTTCAGCCATCTCCCTCCCCATGCAACCTTAGACTATTCCAAAATCACCATGTGCAAAAATCGAACACTTTTGTTTAAAAGTCACTTCCACTAATGACACTTAATGACACCCAAAAATGAATCTTACAAAATTCCTAGTGCAAGAATGGACTCTTCCAGTGCACCCCATGTGAATTTGCACAATAGACCAGTCCAGAAATACTCCCACTGAAAACATGGCCAAGGTTGAACTAAGCAAAAAAGGCATGAAAAGGTAAAATAGACCAGTCCAAAAACACTTCCACTAAAAATGGAATATTGAATCATCACCTTTCTAAAACTAAATTTGAAAACATCCCCATGCAAGAATGGACTCTTCTTGGGACACCAAAGTCCATAAACAAATTCTTAAAAAATGCCCCCCTCCATGCAAGAATGGACTCTTCCATTACACCCCATGTAAAATTGCAAAATAGTCCAGTTCAAATATACTCCCACGGAGAGACATTATATAATAAACAGTCCAAAGATGAATTTAAAAAATATGTACCCCCTCCGTGCCAGAATGGACTCATCCAGATAACACCGGGCTCACTGATTGGCTGCCAATCCCCTTCGGGAGGTTGACTCAGGCTACGTGATTGGTTGCCTCTTTAATCAAGCTACTAGTATATATAGACATGTGCACATGCTGTATTCAGGTTGGAGAGGTCAACGACCTTGAGGTCGTTGACCCTCTGGCCAGTGGATAATTACTAGTACCAAAAAATTCCCCAAATATATCATTTTGAAGTGGTTTATGCCAGAAATTATACATGGGTCATTTGAATGAATATCTAGTACACCTATTTACCAAAATGTAGGTTTTTGGTCAAACAATGGCTAAAAAATTCCAATATTAAGCATTTTGTTGTACCGTATGCCAAAAGTGTTAATGAAGTCATGTGCGCATATGTAGACGGCACTCCTATACCAAATTTCAGGTCATTTGGTTATAAATTGGGGGTATAGGAGCCAAAAATGTCATTTTGGGGGGCAAAAAATGCCAAAATTAAGCATTTTGCTGTACCGTATGCCAAAATTGTTTTTGGATTTTTGTGGGCATATGATCAAGGCACCTCTGTACCAAATTTCAGGTCATTCGGCTGTAATACCAGGGTACAGGGGGGGGGGCAAAATGTACATAAAAATTGCACACCAAGAAACACCTGGCCATTGACCCACTCTACCCTTGTGCCAAATTTCAAGTAATTCGGTCCAAGAACGACAGAGTTAAATCGATTTGAAGATTTGACAGGAGAAAGAAGAAGAAGAAAGAAGAAACATTACGAATACAATATATTTCACCATACCTATGGTATGGCTGAAATATAACTATCTATTCTTCACTCTTGTCGCAGACCTCCAGGCTTCATTTCACAAATCATTTGGCCAATTTTCTTATGTTTGTAATGCCCGTTACAGGCGTTTTCTTCATCTGGGATGTTGGGACTCCTAACGTTTGGCAGCACTTTGAGTTCTGCACTGCTGGACCTTAGTGAAGAGATGCTGAGTGACAATCAACTGCTGACGAAACTGAAGAACAGCCACTATGACGTTGTCCTGACGTATGCTGGTCCCTCATGCGGGCCCCTGGTGGCGCAGTACTTGGACCTGCCTCTAGTCAGCACGATGAGGTCTTTTCCTACTGGACAAGGTGTGTTCATATTCATATACCACAGGCCTACCAACACAATCTATATTTCTCTGCTTTATAGAAGGAAGAATTATGTCCGCCAGTTTTTCCGTTTCTTCCTTAGCATTGGGCAGCTACAGGTGTTTACCAATCTGCTTGGTCCATTGCCCAGAATTTTGCTTTCTCTATTTAAGCTGAAGGCCATCTCCGCAAGATGTTTTCTCACTCTAACTTTCCATACACACAAACACATACTGTCACTCACTCACACACACACACACACACACACACACACACACACACACACACACACACACACACACACACACACTCAGGACATACCATTACATCTTTGCTCTGTGTTCACAATCAACTGACATAGTGGTTTCTACCTGTTCTCACAATGACTTCACTATTTGCTGCCCTTTATGCCACACAATATTTCATGGACATCTCTGTTCGGATATATTTGAATCTTTCTGCTACAAACATATTCCATCATTAAAGTTTTTTTTCCTACTGCGTGTGTCTTTTGATCCTATGTTTCAGACATCCGAGCCACTGGTGTTCCCAATCCTCTTGCTTACGTGCCAACAGTAACATCGGAGTTGTCAGATCGGATGACATTTTTGCAGAGACTGAAGAATGTGCTGGTTTACTTCGCAGCTACTACTATGGGACAGCTGGTCGTGGATAAGAGTTACGACGATCTTGCAAAAAGGTTTGTGAATCGGTTGCAGTAAAATGGTATTTTCAAAAGAAAGTATGTGTGTTTTCTAATTGCCTTTGAAAATCAACTTCTATTTCTGTCGCACTTTTACATTTAACAAATATACACAATATATATATGTATGTATATATATATATATATATATATATATATATGTATATATATATATATATATATATATAGAGAGAGAGAGAGAGAGAGAGAGAGAGAGAGATGTATTATATATATAGTAATGCTCATGAGTTTCATAAACCTTCAGGTTTTTCGGCATGCTCCGAATGGGTGCAGTGTCACCACCAGAATTTCGGTTAATGCAAATTTATTCCTACTCACCGTTCTGAAAGAGAGAATACAGGAAAACCTTTTTAAGCTTGTTGATGCGTTATATGAAGACGAAAATTAAATTGTTACTTATTCTATGTATTCTATATAAGATATCATTCCCGTATTCGTATGTGCACTCATGGCAAGATTAAGAGACAGTTACTTGCTTTGTGGGCTTTCAACTTGCTTTCAAATCCAAATACATTTGTATCTGTTTCAATATTCAAACTGTTACATTTGACAAATGCTCACCATGTTCATTAAATTTTTATTATGTAGTGAAATCAGCAAAGATGTAGCTATGCAATGGCACTTCTAGATCAATGTTGGTTCTTATGCCTCTGATGTGAGATGACTGAATGAGTCTGTATCTCCTCTCTGGACAGAAATGTGCAAAACGGCGCTCAAAATATCATTTTCTTACCTCCAACAGAACCATTGGCGACAGCTTCACCATGTCTGCTGCCTTGGCAAGAACCGACGTGTGGCTCTACCAATCAGATCTCATGTTTGACTTTCCTAAACCCATGATGCCAAATATGGTCAGCATAGCTGGTCACATGGCTGAGGATGTCAAGCCGCTCAGTGAGGTCAGTTCTTCAAAAATCAAATTAGTAACATTCCATAGAAAGACAAACACAAAAAAATATGCTTATTATTCGCACATTATTACATTATAAACCCTTGCAGTCTACTTTTACATATGGTCGTGATCCAACTTAACGTGGATGGTTCAGACGTACGTAATGGTTAACATCTCTTGTCTGGACCTGATTGGCCTAACTGGTATAATTCCATAGGAGCTGGAGAAGTTTGTGCAGAGTTCTGGAGATGACGGTGTTGTGCTTGTAACGTTCGGCTCCTTGGTAGCAGCTATGCCTGCAGACATAGCCGACATGCTGGCCGCTGCTTTTGCCCGTCTGCCACAGAAGGTTGTGTGGCGCTACGCTGGGACGCCACCTCCAAGTCTGGGGCCAAACACCAAGACCATGGAGTGGGTGCCTCAAATCGACATACTAGGTATATTCTATCAACTCGTTGCAAATTATACTAGTAATGCGGAACTATTGCATTTGTTCGAAACTAGCTAGGATACACAAGAGTCTGTCCTTTTTTGTCATGGTTTTGTGAAGGTTGAAAGCATTTAGCATATCGTCTTACATACATACTTTGACATTGTTTTGTCAAAACAAAGTAACTTGAGTAAATATTTTATACCTGCAGCTCATCCTAAGACAAAGGCGTTTGTATCACATTGTGGCTACAACGGAGTAGCAGAGGCTATGTACCACGGGGTGCCCCTGGTCGGCATGCCTCTGTTCGCCGAACAATTCGATAACATTGCCAGGATGGTGGCCCGTGGGATAGCGGTGTCATTGGACATCCACACGGTGACGTCAGAGGAGGTTTTCCAGGCCATCACATCTGTTATTTCGGATCCTAGGTAAGTGTGATGTGGAGTATCTGTTAGCGTTTAAATATCTCACCAATCTCTTTTCCTTTCATCGTTGGGTGGAACATCATTATTCTGAAGCAAATTTTTAGTCACCAGCTGTCGGTGCATGTAAGAATGTGGGCATGTTGTGGGTATGTAATATAATGGACTAAAATTTTACTGTTTCTTTTTTTCTCAGCTACAAGGAGAAGACCAATCTGATCTCCACGCATCTTCGTGACCAACCACAGTCGCCCATGGAGCGGGCAGTATGGTGGATAGAACACGTCATCAAACATGGCGGCCTCCCCCATCTCAGGTCGAGGGCACCCGAACTCCCCTTCTACCAGTACTACCTGCTAGAAGTTATTGCCCTGATTGTTGCAGTTATATCTGCTGTATTGTTGTCTTGTTGGAAGTGCTGTTCGTTTGCATGTCGCATGTGCAAAAGGAGTATGACTACCACCAAGCTGAAAATTAATTGACTGTCGTCGCAAGCATATTTGTACGGACAACAGTAGATGAACAATGAATACAGAGGCGCCCCGTAAAAAGAATTTTTAAATGCTATGTCAAACAAAATTGTTCAAGTTGTAAAGCTCTGAATGTTATGTTTGATCGGTGCACGTTTTCGGCAAAAAAGTTGCCTTTTTTATGAAATCAAAGTGGTAAGGGAGATTGAACAAATAGCCAAACACACAGAGTCTGGTATACAGAACAAATAAATCCTTCATCCTTCTTCATTGACCTTGTAATTGACATCATTATTCTATTACACTAGTATATCTTTCCGATACTTATTTCTAAATCTACAGGATATACATTTTTTAGCTGCTTTGTACAATTTACAGCATGGTTGAAAATAATTTTTACTTTGAAACATATGAAAATCGATGCGCGCGCGGATGTCAAACATATATCATCAAAGCAACATGGCCCAATCAGTCTTAAGAACTAGGAACTCTATGTACAGCGCAATTTTCACTGTTCTTTAATTTGAGAGCTGCAATTTTGTTCAACTTTAATTTTGACCGATCGGTGGTAGCAGGGTGCCACGTCACTCATCCAGTGATTGCCCAACATAGAATGCGTGCTGTCCTACTGACCTTTGACACAACACTGTAATTGTATGACATGGCCGACTACTGAGCTCAGACTTAGTTGTCTTAGCGTCAGGACCCGGCGTCTGTGGCCAGCTCAGTGCACGAAGGACGGTGAGTTTTCCAGATATTCTTCTGCATGCTATCAGTAGGTAAAGGGGCGTGGGATTATATCTTGTCACACTCGATATAGAGCAATGATCCAAAGTATAAAGAGGAGCTATCGGTGGTGAAGTGTTCACAGACCATGTTTTCACTGCTCGGGGCGGGGTGGGGTGGTCTAAGCTATTCTAAAACTATTGTAAAATCCACAGCACTATCTTGAGTACAGTCTTGTTAGTTTTAATACGCTTCCAACGATCGCTACCCAGTTGGAATCGGACTAGTAAGTCTAACAAGACTGGGTACCAGGGTACACAGGTGTACGTCTGTTTGGTCAATTGTCTTCTCCCTTGATTTGCTTCAGTCACTGTGACTTATTAACCAAGAGATCGGGACGAGCAGGTACCCCTTCGTGTGTGTGCTATATCTTATTTGCATTTACGTACTGTCCGAAGACTACTTTTTTCTAGTGGCACCTGTTTCCCTTAACAACTTCGAGTTCCTTTAGAAATGAATGTAGTGCGTAATAGAATATCAAGATGTTTGCTACAGTAGTGCCTGTTTTGAGGTACATGATCGTAAGTTGATGTGTTACACTGAATGGTGGTCCTAATGACAATGTAAATACAAACTGTTGACATTTCGGACTGGCCTTTGCAACCACAAACATGTAAAGACAAAATTTACATGTATGTCAGGGTAGAGATTGCAATATGTCAGAATCGTCCATTTTGAGGGCAGTAATGCCGATCGATAAAGGCTCCGACCGATGAGGATACTAGAAGATTCATATTATATGTTTAGTTGGTCTCGCATCTGAGTCCTGAGTTTCGAGTCATTGATCTTAAATAACATAAATCGAAGTTGAAGTCTTGCAATATCTAGAAATTTACAGACTTCGATCGCGATCTCTACCGACAGAATCGGCGATTCTATCAGATTGTTATCTCTACCCTGAGTGTCCCTGACATATTGTTTAAAAAACAAAAGGCTTAACGGTCTACATTTTGAAAACACGATGCGTAACAGATTGGGCAGCACAATGATATGCATGGTAACTTACATAGCAACGTGGTTTTATCTAGTAGAATATACACAAATTTTTAGCTCAATGAACGGTTCCTTTTTTCTATCAGTTAGAAGTGTAAATAAAAAAAAGTACGACAACGTATCTTTAACATTTATGTTGTTCCTCGTTAACATGTGCCGAGGTGGTGCAAGATGATAGATCTGTCCGTTACAATCGTTGAATGCCCTTCTTACTTATGTTTTCAGATTCTGACACAGAAAACTTCACTATTACTACCGTAGTGCTGGTGCTGAGTACTAGTATGTCGACTGGTTTGCACCTGTTCCTGGCGGTTGTCGCCATCTTGTCTCAACATGTCCAAGCTGCCGACATCCTTGTGGCTACAGTGACCTACGCCAGCCCCTGGATGGACGTGGCGAAGATTGCCGAAGAATTGGCCTCCCGAGGCCACGTCGTCACCGTGTTGGCTCATGCTAGTCAAAAGAGCGACCTGATGCGGAAATGGCCGACCTTGCAGTACGAAACATTCGGAGATCCCGAAACACCACCGTCGATTAAGGAAGTAGCAAAAACTGTGCCTCAAAAGATGGTGGGTATTTAGAAATATGAGGAATAAAAGCACGGTATTGTAAGCAAGCTTAAGCCCTTCACTCTTGGAGCAAAACTTCGGGATTCATTCCACCAATCTCCTTCTTCAATGTGCGCGTCTAACTTCATATAGCTGAAGACTTCGGACGCGGATTAGGACAAGGGTCTTTGGTTTGACGGTGGTCGCTTTTACTTCTGTGCGTTATGTTTGGGGGGGGGGTGTAAGAGACGGGGGAGCCTAGCTCCTCAATGGCAGGGGCGCTTCTCCCTGCCCGCCGCCCTGTAGGTGGGCGCCGGTAAGTACCCGTAACTCTAGTAGTGTCTTACATATTGGTAATGGCATTCTTGAAAGCCTGAAGTGTTTCTACTCGGACTATTGCTTCTGGTAGGTGGTTCCATTCCCTAACGGTCCTCGGGAAGATGGAGTTTAGATGGTTATCTGTTCATGAGAATGTGGGGTGGTACGCTGAGGTATTTTCTGTGCGTGATGGTGTGGATAAACCCTTGCTTATAAATGGCATTTGAGTTGATACTAAATTGTTGGTGATTTTAAAGAACATGTGGAGACGAACACATCGTCTTCTTTCGGCCTGGCTCCCTATATCATACAATTTTCTTACGTCTTTTTAATGCCCGTTACAGGCATTTTCTTCATCTGGGATGTTGGGCCTCCTAAAGTTTGGCAGTACATTGAGTTCTGCACTGCTGGACCTTGGTGAAGAGATGCTGAGTGACAATCAACTACTGACGAAACTAAGCAACAGCCACTATGACGTTGTCCTGACATATGCTGGTCCCTCGTATGGGCCAACCGTGGCACAGTACTTGGACCTGCCTCTAGTCTGCACAATGAGGTCTTTGCCTACGGGACAAGGTATGTTCAAATTGATATAGTACAGGCCGATCTACATGACTACATGTAACACAATCTATATTTCTTGTTTTCTCGTCCCCCTGTCCTCCCATTTCCACCGGTGCATTGAGCAGCTACAGAAGTTTACCAGTCTGCTTGGTCCATTGCTCAGGCTTTTGTTGTCTCTATGTATGCTAAAAGCCATCTCCGCGATGTTTTATCTCACGTACGTTTCCTTTCCCCACACTCGCGATAAGCACACGCTCGCACACACACACACACACACACACACACACACACACACACACACATACACACACACTCCTTATATATATAAATTTATAGAGAGAGGGGGGAGACTGGCAGATTCGCAGACTGGCAGAATCGGCCATTCTACCAGAGAAGAGATCGCGGACATACCCTGGTATCTTTGCTCTGTGTTCCTTGGCAATCAACTGACACAGTGGTTTTGACCTGTTCTTAAAAGGACTTCACTATTTGCTGCCCTGTATGCCACGCCATGTTTCAATTGTGATACATTTGAATTTTTGTGCTAACTGCCGACACATATTCCATCATTCTAAAATATAGTTATATTTCTTAGTGCATATGTCTTTTGATCCTATGTTTCAGACATCCGAGCCACCGGTGTTCCCAATCCTCTTGCTTACGTGCCAACAGTGACATCGGAGTTGTCAGATCGGATGACATTTTTGCAGAGAGTGAAGAATGTGCTGGTTTACTTCGCAGCTTCTACTATGGGACAGCTGGTCTTAGAAAAGCGTTACGACGATGTTGCAAAAAGGTTTGTGCATTTGTTGTAATGATGTGGCAATTTCAAAGGACAGTATATGGGTTTTCTAATTTCCTTTGAGTATAAATTTCTATTTCTGTCTTACTTTTACATCTGACCAATGCTCATCACTTTCATGAACCTTCTTCATTTTCGGCAAGCTTCAAATGGGTGCAGTGTCACCACCAGGACTTCAGTAATGCCATGTTTTCCTAATCACATGTATCTTTTTAGCTTGCGGATACATTATATGAAGACGAAAATTAAACAAAAGTTAGATTGTTACTAATATTCAATGTAAATGTCTCATTGCCGTTCATGATCTATGTTGACTTTTTCGTTTAACCTTTTTAGTTAACTTCGTCGATTGATGTTTTCGATCAAATGTGCAATAGGTTTGGTGGCAAGCGGTCAATAAATGGTCGAGCAACTGAAAACAACTGAATCGAACACCAAATATATTGTATTTCAATCACTAATGTTTATATCAACCAGTATCTCTGATGACTGAAGGGGTCCGTCTCTCCCCTTTGCGCTGAAACATTACATTATTTATGCCACCAACAGAACAATTGGGGAGAAGTTCACCATGTCTGCTGGCCTGGCAAGAACCGACGTGTGGCTCTACCAATCAGATCTCATGTTCGACTTTCCTAAACCCTTGATGCCAAATATGGTCAGTATAGCTGGTCACATGGCTGAGGATGTCAAACCGCTCAGTGAGGTCAGTTCTTCAAACATCATATGAGTAACATTTTATAGAAAGACATACACGCAAAATACTTAGTATTCGAACATTATTACAATATAGACCCTTGCAGCGTACTTTTACATATGGTCGTGAAGGTCTAACTTAACGTGGATGGTTCAGACGTACGTAATGCATATATGGTTAACATATCTTGTCTAGATCTGATTGGCCTAACTGGTATAACTCCATAGGAGCTGGAGAGGTTTGTGCAGAGTTCTGGAGATGACGGTGTTGTGCTTGTAACGTTCGGCTCCATGATAGCAGCTATGCCCGCAGAGCTAGCCGACATGCTGGCCGCTGCTTTTGCCCGTCTGCCACAGAAGGTTGTGTGGCGCTACGCTGGGACGCCACCTCCAAGTCTGGGGCCAAACACCAAGACCATGGAGTGGGTGCCTCAAAACGACTTGCTAGGTAAATGCTACCAACGCACTGCGAATAATACTAGTCTAGTAATATCTAACTATTGCATTTGTTCGAATCTGGTATAAACAACAAACAAATCTTCGTCTTTCCTGTGTTTGATACCTTGGTAAAGGTTGATCATGAAGACATTTAGTATATCACGTCTTTCAGATGTTCAATGCATTACTTTAACACTGTTTTGTCATAGTATATAAATTGAGCCAATCTTTCATACGAACAGCTCATCCCAAGACAAAGGCGTTTGTATCACATTGTGGATACAACGGAGTAGCAGAGGCCATGTACCACGGGGTGCCTCTGGTTGGCATGCCTCTCATGAGTGATGCCCATGACAACATCGCCCGGATGGTGGCCCGTGGGATGGCGGTGTCATTGAACATCCACACGGTGACGTCAGAGGAGGTGGCCCAGGCCATCACATCTGTTATTTCGGATCCTAGGTAAGTGTGATGTGGAGTAACTGTCAGAAATACTTCACCAAATTCCTTTCTCTTTTTCTCTCATCTTTGGGTGGAACATCATTCTGAAGAAAACTTTTAGTCACGAGCTGTTGGTGCATGTAAGCATGTGGGCATGTTGTGGGTATGTCATGCAATGGACACAAATTTTACTGTTCCTTTTTTTCTCAGCTTCAAGGAGAAGGCCAATCACATCTCCACGCATCTTCGTGACCAACCACAGTCGCCCATGGAGCGGGCAGTATGGTGGATAGAACACGTCATCAAACATGGCGGCCTCCCCCATCTCAGGTCGAGGGCACCCGAACTCCCCTTCTACCAGTACTACCTGCTAGACGTGATTGCCCTGATTGTTGCAGTTATATCTGCTGTGCTGTTGTCTTGTTGGAAGTGCTGTTCATTTGCATGTGGCATGTGCAAAAGGGGTATGACTAGCACCAAACTGAAAAGTAATTGACTGTCATCAAAAGCATGTATGGAGAACAATAGATGAACCATCAATACAGAGGCATCCCGTAGATGAAAATGTGGTTTTGAATACTGGCCATGGATATACATAACATACAGATGCCACATCCGCGTAGTAAACTCACAATGTCGACGTCATGCACTTAACAGTCCGCTTTAGTACATAGTGAAATGGAAGATAAGTTTACCTTTGATTGTTAGGAGATAGCATTGAGTAACCGCGATTTAAGTAGAATTTCTCAGTCATTGCGATAATAAATCGCAATGATTTCAATGGACAATTAGAAAAGGCTTTACTACGGAAGAATCCATGGATTTGTAATCCCACATTGTATGTTCAAATAAGAACCAAAATTACAGTTCTGTAGCTGTATATCTATTTGAATATAAAAATATCTATGCCGGTGATGTTGTCGAGGGACCTTGTGTGGTTTTCTTCTCTTGTTTTCCTCTCATATTCTTCATGCTTTTAGGGCATCTCAAAGTTTCTGACGCGAGAAGGGACATACAAAGAAACAAATGATGGACGCAACGCTTAAGAATAACGGTATTACAGTTAATGTATGCCTGCGGTGTTGTCGAGGGGCCTGTTATAGGTCTTATAGCTTGCCCTTCTAACGTATTGTATTCATTTTGATTTTTATGGCATCACAAAGTTTTTGACTTGACACGGGACAAAGAAATTAACAAATGATAGACATAACGCTTAAGAATGATAGACGAATTTAATCAAACAACTACAAGGATGCTTAACGGTGAGCATGTTAAAGAAAGTAACTCTATGGATAATTCATACGAGAATGAAGAAGAGCAAAGACACTTTTTGGTCAATAGCTTTAAGAAATGTCAAAAGAGCATTGCAGGGTACAATTTTGTCGTCGTAACTTCACAGTGAAGTTATGACAGTTAGCCATTTTGCCATATATCTTTATCATTTTATCATCTATAGTTTATGTAATTTTAGAAATCTATATAATATGCCTATTTCATTTCATCATCCATCATCAGGTCTAAGGTAAGAAATCAACTTCAGCCAAAGCACAATTTTTTAAAGGAAAGACATACAACAATGAGAGATAACATTTACAGCTTGATAACATGATAAAAATTTCAATTGACATAGCATTTGAAACTGCAAATCCATTCAGGGATTGCCACTGTATTCATTGTACGTCTACAGTTGTCCGTACAAATATGCTTGCGACAACAGTCAATTACTTTTCAGCTTGGTGGTAGTCATACCCCTTTTGCACATACCACATGCAAACGAACAGCACTTCCAACAAGACAACAATACAGCAGATATAACTGCAACAATCAGGGCAATGACGTCTAGCAGGTAATACTGGTAGAAGGGGAGTTCGGGTGCCCTCGACCTGAGATGGGGGAGGCCGCCATGTTTGATGACGTGTTCTATCCACCATACTGCCCGCTCCATGGGCAACTGTGGTTGGTCACGAAGATGCGTGGAAATCTGGTTGGCCTTCCCCTTGTAGCTAAGAAAAAGGTAAAGAAAATTAGATTAAATACCCACAAAATGCCCCAATGCTTACGGGCATCAACAGCTGGTAACTAAAACATTGACTCAGAATAATGATTTTTTCCTCACAGATGAGAGGGAAAGAGACAGGGACTGAGTGAGGTGTTGCTAACAGTTACTCCTTACCTAGGATCCGAAATAACAGATGTGATGGCCTGGGCTACCTCCTCTGGCGTCACCGTGTGGATGTCCAATGACACCGCCATCCCACGGGCCACCATCCGGGCACTGTTATCGAATTGTTCGGAGAACAGAGGCATGCCGACCATGGGCACCCCGTGGTACATGGCCTCTGCTACTCCGTTGTATCCACAATGTGACACAAACGCCTTTGTCTTGGGATGAGCTGCAGGTATGAAATATTTACTCAAGTTTTGACAAAACACTGTCAAAGTACTGGATGTATTGAACTGTATGTTTGTAAGACGATATGCTTAATGTTTTCAACCTTCACTAAAACGATGACCGAAAAGGACAGACTTTTGTGTATCCTAGTTTTGACAAATGCTATAGTTTCACATTGCAAGTATAATTTGCAGCGAGTTGATAGCATTTACCTAGCAAGTCGTTTTGAGGCACCCACTCCATGGTCTTGGTGTTTGACCCCAGACTTGGAGGTGGCGTTCCTGAGTAGCGCCACACAACCTTCTGTGGCAGACGGGCAAAAGCAGCGGCCAGCATGTCGGCTTTCTCTGCAGGCATAGCCGCTATCATGGAGCCGAACGTTACAAGCACAACACCGTCATCTCCAGAACTCTGCACAAACTTCTCCAGCTCCTATGGAATTATACCAGTTAGGCCAATCAGATCTAGACAAGAGATGTTAAACATTACGTACGTCTGAATCATCCACGTTAAGTTAGACCTTCAAGACCATATATAAAAGTAGGCTGCAAGGGTTTATATTGTAATAATGTGCGAACACTAAGTTTTGTTTGTGTTTGTCTTTCTATATAATGTTACTAATTTGATTTTTGAAGAACTGACCTCACTGAGCGGTTTGACATCCTCAGCCATGTGACCAGCTATGCTGACCATATTTGGCATCATGGGTCTAGGGAAGTCGAACATGAGATCTGATTGGTAGAGCCACACGTCAGTTCTTGCCAAGGCAGCAGACATTGTGAAGTTGTCGCCAATGGTTCTGTTGGAGGTAAGAAAATGATGTTTTGGGTGCCGTTTTGCACATTTTTGTCCAAAGAGGAGATAAACAGACTCATTCAGTCATCTCACATCAGAGGCATATCATCTCACGTGCACATAAGAAACGTAGTTCTAACCAACATTCATCTAGAAGTGCCTTAACTGCATTCTAACTACATTGCGCTAAACTCACATCCTGATAATAGAAAAAAAATAATGAACATGGTGAGAATTTGCAAAATGTAACAGTTTTAATATTGAAACATATACAAATGTATCTAGATTTGATGCCAAGTTGAAAGCCCACAAATCAAGTAACTGTCCTTTAATCTTGTCGTGAGTGCAGAAACGAATACGGAAATGGGCCCTCACATATATAGCATACATAGAATAAGTAACAACTTAACTTTTGTTTAATTTTCGTCTTCATATAATGAGAACGGTGATTAGGAATAAAATCGCATTAACTGAAGTTCTAGTGGTGGCTTTGCACTTACTTGGAGCATGCCGAAAAACATGACGGTTTATGAAACTAAGGAGCATTGGTTAAACTTAAAAACTTAAATGCAATTACAAAATCCAAATACTGTCATTTGAAATTGCCATATAACTGGAAAGTATTCACAAACCTCATAGCAACATCGTCGTAACTCTTTTCCACGACCAGCTGTCCCATAATGGAAACTGCGAAGTAAACCAGCACATTCTTCACTCTCTGCAAAAATGTCATCCGATCTGACAACTCCGATGTCACTGTTGGTACGTAAGCAAGAGGATTGGGAACACCAGTGGCTCGGATGTCTGAAACATAGGATCAAAAGACATAAGCACTAGGAAATGTAACTTATTTTAGAATGATGGAATAGATGTCTACATTTTAGCAGAAAAAAAAGCAAATATATCCCAACAGAGATGTCCTTGACAGAGTGTGTGGCATACAGGGCAGCAAATGGTAAAGTCATTGTGAGAACAGCTAGAAACCACTATAATGACAGCTGATTGTCAAGGAACACAGAGAAAATATGCCAGAGTATATCCTGCGTGTGTGTGTGTGTGTGCGTGTGTGTGCGTGTGCGTGTGCGTGTGTGTGTGTGTGTGTGTGTGTGTGTGTGTGTGTGTGTGTGTGTGTTTGTGTTAAAAAAGGGGGGGATAGGAGCGACCCATCGAACTACAGACCTGTTTCGCTAACCAGTGTTGCAAACTTCTAGAGCAATAATGTTTTAAGCTACCATTAAGCATTTAGAGGAACATAAAATCTTATTGCCAACACAACATGGGTTCAGGACCAATCATTCCTGCGAGTCTCAACTTATTTCTACCCTTCAAGGACTTTTTTCTTGGTTGACAAAGGTACTCAAATTGGTATGGCCATGCATGACTTGGCAAAAGCATTCGATAGTGTCCCTTAATGCGGTTTCTTAAGAAACTAGATTATTACGGTATAAGAGTTAAAACACTCCAGTGGATACAGAATTGGTCGACTGACCGATATAAGCAAGTTGTAGTGGATGGGGATAAGTCTGATAAGTCAAACCTGTTAAGGTAAGGTCTGGGTGCCACAGGGCACTATATTAGGCCCACTATTATACTTAGTATATAAAATGACATCAATAAAGGTATTACTTTGACAACTCCGTTTATTTGCCTATGATTGCTTACTATACCACCCCATTATAAAGGAAGAAGACTTACACACTCTACAGAAGGATCTCAATTAATTGTGTAAGTGGTCGGAACTTTGGCATTTATTTGCGTTTCAATGCGAAGAAGTGTTCGATTTTGCACATACACAAATCTAAAAGAGCTTAAAAACTCTTATATACAATGTTTTCATAACGCCTTGAATCCACTATGCAACACCCATGTCTAGGTATCATACTTTCACACAACCTGAAATGGAATGCACACATAGATTATTTAGCAGCAAAAGCTAACAGTACTCTGGAATTCTTGAGAAGGAATCTGAGGGGAGCATGCAGAACAATCAGAGGTCAATCCTATTTGCCCATTGTAAGATCAAAACTAGAGTATGTATCCTCTGTGTGGGACCTCCACAAACGTATAACGTTACATTCACAAACAAACAAACAAACTCGAAGACAAGTTAGAAGCAGTACAGAAGCGTGCCGCCAGGTTCGCCACTGGCGACCACCGGTCGTCAACTAGTGTAACACACACTCTGAAAACTCTTGGCTGGCCCTCCCTGCAACAACGCTTTTTTTTTAGCCAGACTGGTCCTAATGTATAAAGCTGTGAACAATACGATTGCTTTCCCCATTGACAACACTCTTACTAGTCGGCAGATTACAAATCCAACGTGCAAACCACAACACCAAAAGCTCTAGAGCCGTTGCCGTGGTCAGTTTGGCAGCGCTTAAACCCCACTGTTACAATACAAACATCACAAGAGGACACCACGCATGCACGTTTTAAATATCACCACCCCATGTAAAACAGAAACACACAGAGGCAGTTATTTCCCTCGAACTATCATCGAGTGGAACACATTACCAAAAGCTCTACGTACTTCTATTGATATGTTTAAGAAGATCTTGGCCTCCCCGCCGAATGCCAGCTGTAGGGCCTCTTTTTGCGCGTACTAGTGCGGCTGCTGTACATAGTGCACAGCTTACTTCACTTTATTTTTCCCTTCGTTTTTTGTTTCGAGCACCGCCAACTGCCACACTAGCTGACCTTGTTTCCCAGGACTTGATGTGCCGCGAGGCACTTTGTCCTGTATTTCGAAGAAGAGGGCCTGTACTATATGAATCTGAACACACCTTGTGCCGTAGGTAAAGACCTCATTGTGCAGACTAGAGGCAGGTCCAAGTACTGCGCCAACAGGGGCCCGCATGAGGTACCAGCATACGTCAGGACTACGTCATAGTGGCTGTTCTTCAGTTTCGCCAGTAGTTGCTCGTCACTCAGCATCTCTTCACTAAGGTCCAGCAAGGCAGAACTCGAAGTACTGAACCATGTCAGGAGGCCCAACATCCCAGGTGAAGAAAATGCATGTAACGGGCATTACAAAGACATAAGAAAATTGTATGATATCAGGAGCAAGACGATTTGTGAAGCTGGGAGGTCTACTACAAGAGTGAAGAATGGATACCGTTCATTTTACGTCACGAAATTTGTTCCTATATTACTATTGGACATTATCATTATTCCGTTCATTTTGTTAAGTTCACTTTGTATGAGAAACTGTTAGAATATGTTACTAACTTGAGTGTAGTGCCATTACTGCCATAGTACCCTTGCCTTTCTTGTAAAACAAATGAAGAAAATTTTGCTCTCCATTAGCTACGGCTTTTTTGTTTAATGTATTTGATGTTAGCTCACTGAATTCATTGCAATCCTACCATTCTGTGAGAACGCATTTTGGGTTCGCTCAGTGACCAAATTGTTATGAAAGATTGTAATCCGATGACTCATGAAGGTTCTATCAAATTTCAAAACGTCAAATAACGAAGAATAAGCATGGCCGAATGGCTGAGCGGCCATGAGATCCTCCTCAGTATAGTACCTCATTACGTAGCGATTCCTGGCTAGACATTTTGTCCTTGGGAAAGTCACGACTCTACTATCTCCTCCAAGGTAGAAGCCAAATGAAACTCTCGAAAGGAGAGACAGATCTGCGCTGTACATAGCGTTTCTAGGCTTTGCTGATTTGATTATATGGATGACATCCGCGAGCGAATCCATTTTCGGCCGTTTCAAAAGAAAAAAAATTCTAAAAAAACTATGGAGTAAATTGTGCAAAGCAGCTGTAAATATGTCCCGTAGATTTAAAAATAAATATCAGAATTAAATACTAATGTCATAGAATACCAACGTCAATTCCAAGGTGAAAGAAAAGATATGTAAGAACAACGATAAGAATATATTGTGTTTGATAATTTGCTCAACCTCCCTGACCAATTATTAGGCATCATAGTGAAGGAAACTTTTATGGCGGAACTTTTTTTCTTCATTCGCACGCTCGCATCAGTTTTGGTATGGATGTCACCCATATAATCAAATCAACATACTGTCTACCCGACAATCTGGTTTCCGTTGAAGACATTCAACTGGAACTGCTTTACACCTTGTTATTAAGGAGTAGTAGAATGTCTATTGACTGTCCAAAGTCTTTGATATCATTGATCACAGTATCCTTTTGCACAAATTGTCAGCCTATGGTATAGTTGGTCACTCCATAAGACTTTGAATTTCGTATCTTTATGTAAATTCGGTTCACAGAAAAGGAAAAAACTTTTAACCAAAGTGTTGTGATCACCGAAACTTGGCCAGGCGTCATAGTGTGAACCAGTGGATGTCGTGTTAAGTAAGTCTTTCCCAAGGGCACAACGTTGGGAGCATGGCGAGTATCAAATAACCAAGAACCGGTTCTGAGCCCAACGCACTACCACCAGTTACGCCACACTGACGCCACTTTTCATCAAAAGTCATCAAAAACGTACACCAATCAAAGATAACATTCACAGCTTTACAACATGAACAATTTTACTTGACATAGCAATGAAAACTGCATAATCATTCAGGGAATGCCTCTGTATTCATTGTTCATCTCTTGTTGTCCATACAATTATGCTGATGATGACGGTCAATTACTTTTCAGTTTGGTGCTAGTCGTACCACTTTTGCATATGCCACATGCAAATGAACAGCACTTCCAACAAGACAACAATACAGCAGATATAACTGCAACAATCAGGGCAATAACGTCTAGCAGGTAGTACTGGTAGAAGGGGAGTTCGGGTGCCCTCGACCTGAGATGGGGGAGGCCGCCATGTTTGATGACGTGTTCTATCCACCATACTGCCCGCTCCATGGGCGACTGTGGTTGGTCACGAAGATGCGTGGAAATCTGGTTGGCCCTCTCCTTGTAGCTGACAAAAAATGAAAGAAAAATTGAGTCCATTACGTTACATACCCAAAACATGCCCACATGCTTACGTGCATCTACAGCCAGTAACTAAACATTTGCTTCAGAATAATGATGTCTCCCCTGAAAGCTGAGAGGGAAAGAGACAGGAATTGAGGGAGGTATTCCTGGCAGTTACTCCACCTCACACTTACCTAGGATCCGAAATAACAGATGTGATGGCCTGGGCTACCTCCTCTGGCGTCACCGTGTGGATGTCCAATGACACCGCCATCCCACGGGCCACCATCCGGGCACTGTTATCGAACTGTTCGGAGAACAGAGGCATGCCGACCAGGGGCACCCCGTGGTACATGGCCTCTGCTACTCCATTGTATCCACAATGTGATACAAACGCCTTTGTCTTAGGATGAGCTGTAGGTATAAAAAAATACTTTAAGTTTTGAAAAAAACACTGTTGAAGTACTGAATGTATCGACCTGTATGTTTTTAAGACGATATGCTAAATGCTTTCAACCTTCACCAAAACAATGACAGAAAAGGACAGACTCTTGTGTATTCTAGTCTTGAACAAATGCAATAGTTAACGATCCACATTACTCGTATGATTTGCAACGAGTTGATACCATTTACCTAGCAAGTCGTTTTGAGGCACCCACTCCATGGTCTTGGTGTTTGGCCCCAGACTTGGAGGTGGCGTCCCAGCGTAGCGCCACACAACCTTCTGTGGCAGACGGGCAAAAGCAGCGGCCAGCATGTCGGCTAGTTCTGCAGGCATAGCCGCTATCATGGAGCCGAACGTTACAAGCACAACACCGTCATCTCCAGAACTCTGCACAAACTTCTCCATCTCCTATGGAAGTATACCAGTTAGGCCAATCAGGTCCAGACAATAGATGTTAAACATTACGTACGTCTGAACCATCCACGTTAAGACCACCTTCAAGACCATATATAAAAGTAGGCTGCAAGGGTTTATATTGTAATAATGTACGAATACTAAGTTTTTTGTGTGTATGTCTTTCTATGGAATAATAATGATTTGATTTTTCAAGAACTGACCTCACTGAGCGGTTTGACATCCTCAGCCATGTGACCTGCTATGCTGACCATATTTGGCATCATGGGTTTAGGAAAGTCGAACATGAGATCTGATTGGTAGAGCCACACGTCGGTTCTAGCCAAGGCAGCAGACAAGGTGAAGCTGTCACCAATGGTTCTGTTGGTGGTAAGAAAATGATGTTTTGAGTGCCTGTTTGCACATTTCTGTCCAGTCATCTCGCATCAGAAACTTAGTTCTAACCAACATTGATCTAGAAGTAACATTGGCCTTAACTACATTGCGCTAAGCTCACATCCTGATAATAGAAAAAAAATGAAGATGGTGAGCATTTGCAAAATGTAACAGTTTAAATGTATTGAAACAGCTAAGTTGAAAGCTCACATCGCAAGTACTGTCCTTTAATCTTTAGTCATGAGTGCAGGAACGAATACGGAAATGGGCTCTGGCCAAGCATAGATAGAATAAGTAACAATTACCTTTTGTTTAATTTTCGTCTTCTTCGTATAATCAGAACGGTGATTAGGAATAAAATCGCATTAACTGAAGTTCCAGTGGTGGCATTGCACTTACTGCCGAAAATATGAAGGTTTATGAAACTGAAGAGCATCGATCAAATGTAAAAGTTCAAGGCCAATTACAAAATCCAAATACTGTCATTACTATATACCGTTATACTGTCATATAACTGCAAAATATTCACAAACCTTTTTGCGAGATCGTCGTAACTCTTTTCCACGACCAGCTGTCCCATAGTAGAAAATGCGAAGTAAACCAGCACATTCTTCACTCTCTGCAAAAATGTCATCCGATCTGACAACTCCGATGTCACTGTCGGCACGTAAGCAAGAGGGTTGGGAACACCAGTGGCTCGGATGTCTGAAACATAGGATCAAAAGTCACACGGACTAGGATATATAACTTATTTTAGAATGATGGAATAGATATCTGCAGTTTAGCAGAAAAAAAATCAAATATATCACAACAGGGGTGTCCTTGAAATAGTGTGTGGCATACAGGGCAGCAAATAGTGAAATCATTGTGAGAACAGCTAAAAACCACTATGCTAGCTGATTGTGCCGCGGGGCACTTTGTCCTGCACTTCGAAGAAGAAGACCTGTACTTTATGAATCTGCACTTACCTAGTCCAGTAGGAAAAGACCGCGTTGTGCAGACTAGAGGCAGGTCCAAGAACTGCGCCACCAGTGGACCGCATGAGGGACCAGCATACGTCAGGACTACGTCATAGTGGCTGTTCTTCAGTTTCGTCAGTAGCTGATTGTCACTCAGCATCTCTTCACTAAGGTCCAGCAAGGCAGAACTCGAAGTACTGGCCCATGCCAGGAGGCCCAACATCCCAGGTGAAGAAAATGCCTGTAACGGGCATTACGAAGACACGTAAGGATTGTGTGATATCAGGAGATTTGTGAAATGAAGCCCGGAGATCTCCTACAAGAGTGAAGAATGGATACCGTTTGTTTTACGTCACAACATTTGTTCGTATATTACTATTGGACATTATCATTATTCCGTATTTCCGTTCATTTTGTTAAGTTCACTTTGTATGGGCCACTGTTAGAATAAGTTACTAACTTGATTGCAGGGCCACATTACACTTGCCTTTCATTGTTAGAAGTTACTAACTTGAGTGCAGTGCCACATTACACTTGCCTTTCTTGTAAAGCAAATAAAGAAAATGTTGCTCAGCATTGGCTACGGTTTCTTTGATTGATGTATTTGATGTTAGCTCACTAAATTCATTTCAATCCTACCATTTGTGTATATCCTATTCTCTGAGAATGCATTTTGGGTTCGCTCAGTGATCAAATTGTTATGAAAAATTGTAATCCGATGACTCATGAAGGTTATATCAAATTTTAAATCGTGAAATAACGAAGCATAAGCATGGCCGAGTAGCTATGCTAGCGCGCACGAGATCCTCCTCAGTATAGTACCTCATTACGTAGCGATTCCTGGCTAGACATTTGTCCTTGGGAAAGTCACGACTCTACTATCTCCTCCAAGGTAGAAACCAAATGGGTTCCTGTCTTCGTTTTGGGGGTAAAAGGCATTTTTAAAGTGGTCAAGGAAGGAAAAGGATGGGCTGCTGCTTACAATATTGTGCCCGAGACACAGTGGATAGCAACCCTCTGTCCCCATGGCCCCATAAAGGCTATGAGACTACATTTACTTACGCCATGCCTTTATCAAAGGTATTCAATCTCTTAGCTCTAAATACCTACCATCTTTTGAGGCCCGGTTTTTGCAAATTCCTTCATCAACGGTGGTTTTTCGGGATCTCCGAATGTTTCGTACTGCAAGGTCGGCCATTTCCGCATCAGGTCGCTCTTCTGACTAGCATGGGCCAGCACGGTGACGACGTGCCCTCGGGAGGCCAAGGCTTCGGCAATCTTCGCTACGTCCATCCAGGGGCTGGCGTAGGTCAATGTTGCCACGAGGATGTCGGCAGATTGAACATTTTGAGACAAAAAGGCGACAACCGCCAGGAACAGGTGAAACCCAGTCGACATACTTCAGCACCAGCAGTAGTAATTGTGGAGTTTTCTATGTCAGAATCTAAAAATATAAGTAAGAAGGACATTCAACGATTGAACCGACAGATGTAACATCTTAGCACATGTTAACGAGAAACAATATACATTTATGTTTTCTTATGATTTACCTAAAACTACGTGTGTATTTTACTAGATAAAACCCTGTAGCTATGTAATGTACCATGCAGCCATGTTACCATACACATACCCAAGCCTTTACGCATTGTGTTTGCAAAATGTAGACCGTTAGGCCTTTTGTTTTTGAAATCATATGTCAGAGTATAGATAACAATCTAAATATTATATAATCGCCGAATCTGTCGGTAGAAAACGCAATTGAAGTCTGTAAATTTCTAGCTTTTCACTTGCGTGAAATTGAAAGACTTCAACTTTGATTAATGTTTTTCAAGCTCAATGACTTGAAACTCAGGACCAACCAAACATAACGTTATGTGTATATTCTAGTATTCTGGTCGGTCGGAGTTTCTGTCGACCGGGATCCCTGTCCGCAGATATGGATTCTGCCATATTGCAATCTCTACCCTGACATACATTTTGAATGTCTTTACACGTTTGCGGTTGGCAAAGGCCAATCCCAACAGTAGGGCTCTTTGTATTTGCATTTCCATTGCCACTATAACGTAACATATCAAGCTCCGGCCATGTACCTCAAAATAGACACTACTGTGGCAAGCGTCTTGATATTCTATTGCCTACTAAATTTATATCCTAAAGTAGCTCGAAGTTGTCGGAAAATAGGTGTCACCTGTCCAAGCTACATTTTCCGTGCTCATCTTGTCTCCACCGAAGAATCTAAAGCGAATGATTCAAGAACGATACAGATGAGACGAGACGTATCGCGAACTCGAGAACAAAGCGCGGACGTCCAGCTAATAAAGCTAATTTTCCCACCGTGTGTATGCGATCGTTTTTGTTGTTGTTGTGCTGACTCAACAACAGATGAAGATTATACATTTCAGATTTTGAGATTAATTATGGGGAAGAATTAACCAGGAAACCCCAAATATTGACACGTGTCATGTCACCAGGATAGTGCTGACTATAAATAAGGGGATTTCAGAATACAGCTTTTTAGACCCTTTGAACCCCCCCCCCCCCCCCCCCTTCGAGGCCCCAGCAGTAAACACATGGCCTGTGAACATTTCACCGTGACCGATTACCCCTCTATATTGGGATCATTCTTCTATGTCGAATATGACCACCTATGAGCCCTTTACCTACTGATAGCATGCAGAAAATCCTCTTGAAATCCCACCGTCCTAGCCTTCGCCCACTGAGCTGGCCACAGACACCGGATCCTGACGCCAACACAACTAAGTCTGAGCTCAGGAGTCGGCCATGTCATACGACTACATGTATATTGTTGTGTCAAAGGTCAATGTCCGACAGCATGCGTTCTGGCTGAGTAACGTGGCCCCCTTCTCCCAACGCTCGGCCAAGGGTCAAATTTTAGCCTCTACCAGGCTCCGTGGATCGGTGGTCTAATTGTAGAGATTGGACAAAAAGAATCAATAGTACGCTAGGGGAGTCGGCCGGTCAGTCAAAACATTATTCTCACAACGAATGGTTTTCCCACCACAGGGCAGTGGTGCGGCAGTGGTGCGGTAGTGGTGCGGCAGTGGTGCGGCAGTGGTACGGTAGTGGTGGGGCAGTGGTGCCTTAATACTTTTTGTGCCACATTTCATTATGGCATGAACTTTTCCATTGTTTAACATCATTGATATGATTCAATTTGCGTGCAAAACAAAACAAAAATTGTTTTACTGTCAAACATACGATAAATTTTGACAAAATTCAGTCCTTTGAATTGAAAGCTCCAAATGAAGCTATCTTGCGTAAATTATTACTATCTCCATATTGCCTCCATGAATTATTCATATGTTTTGTATCTGTCTGTGAACAAGATAACTCAAGAACGGCTGGATGGATTGGTTTCGTACGATGTGTTATTAGGTTGTGACAAACACTGGATGATTACATTTTGGGCCACCTATCGGCTTCCCTTCGTACTGCAGCGGAACTGCATGTTTTGATATCTTGCGTTAAAATCAAGCTTTGGTTATTTTAGCTCTTGTGGTTAGGTAGCTCTCTTTGTGGCATGTAGGTAACTTTGGCAAAGATCTAAACGATTGTACGCATATTTACCTTTGCCAGAATGGCTAAGGTTATGTTTTAGGCTTGTGAGTCTGTCTGTCTGTCTGTCTGTCTGTCTGTCTGTCTGTCTGTGTGTTAACAGCATAACTCAAGAAGCCTTTGATGGATCCCAATAATATTTGGTAGGTGGGTAGGGGTCGGGAAAACAAAGGTCAAGTTCGATAATGGGCCCCCTAGCGGCTTGCTAAGGTACTGCAGCAAAACCTCAATTTTTTTTATCTCGTGTTCTGGACCTGCTGTGGTTATGATTTTTGAGTGGTAGATAGCCCTTGGTGCAGAGAGTAAGTGCTTTAAGTTTGGACCCCCTAGCGGCTTGTTTGGAACTGCAGTCGCCGATTTCCTTTCAAACTTTGGACGAGAATAACTCGAGAACGTGTTGATGGATCGTCACGATTTTTGGTATGTAGATAGCCCAAGTAACAATGTACATTATGAAATACAAATTATGCAAATCAGCAACTAATTTGCATAATTAATGAGGAAAGTTTATAAATCCGCTGCATTTCATGATAGGACTTTCAAACTTGTCACATATATAGATGAGAAAGAGAAAAAAATCAATCCATATTAATTATGCAAATGACGACCTCATTTGCATAATTAATGAGAAATATAAACGTGTTGACGGATCGTCATGATTTTTGGTATGTAGATAGCCAATGGGAAGACTTACATGATGGAATTCAAATTATGCAAATCAACAGCTAATTTGCATAATTAATGAGGAAAGTTTGTAAATCCACTGCATTCCTTTATAGGACTTTCAAACTTGTCACATTTGTAGCTGAGAAAGAAAGAAATTCTTATATATATTAATTATGCAGATGATGATCTCATTTGCATAATCAATGGCAAAATATGAACATGTTGACGGATCGTCATGATTTTTGGTATGTACATATCCTAAGTAACAACTTACACAATGAGATAATAATTATATAAATTAACAATTTGCATAATCAATGCGGAAAGTTGATAAATCCACTGCATTCCGTGATAGGACTTTCAAACTTGACACATATGGAACTGAGAAAGATGGCAGAGAGTAAGAGGTGTATGTTTGGGTCCGGTAACATCTTTTCTTGAACTGCAGGAGCCGGTTTACTTTCCTACTTTGAAAGAGAATAAGTCAAAAAGGGATGAAAGGATCATCATGATTTTTGGTATGCTGATAGCTTAAGTGATGCTTGATACAATTTAATATCATTATGTAAATAGGGATCTAATTTGTATAAGCAATGGCGAAATGTTATGAACCACCTCCGGGCATATAAAATAAAATGTAATGAGTAACACATTTATGTCTACAGACATCGTTCTACATAACAAACCTGGTTTATTTGGCAAAGGTATGTGTTCGTGGAACTCTAGTATGGAAATAAGAACTTAGACGCGTTGACTTTGCGAGTTATGAAT